>NW_020174046.1:1714805-1803326 GCF_003031525.2 Neophocaena asiaeorientalis asiaeorientalis | reverse complement strand
GTACCGAAAAAAAAAAAAAAAAAAAATTACTATTGTTTTTTATGTATTGACACGGTGTATTTTTAAATACCTAAGTTCTGCTCTTTAAGGAACTTTCAGTCTAGATACAAAGAGTCAATTGCAAATCTGGGATGTAAAGGAGATTATGCTAAGTGTGGGTTGCAGGTCAAAGAGTAGTGACATCATGGAGAAAGGACTTGGTGACTCTTAGCAGTGTGATGAGAAATGCCTTCAAGAACAAGGTGACATGAACTGGGCCTAGGAGGGAGAGTAGACTTTGGAATGTGCAGAAATGCGTGCAAGGCAATCCAGGTACAGAGAATATCCTACCTAATTGCGGAGATGTAGAAAAATGTTGAATGTATTTAGAGAAGAGTGATTAGTCCCGTCTGGCTATAGCTGAGTTTAATTGTTCATTGATAACTAATTGCTTCATTAGACTGTTTCCTTCTAGCTACATTAAAAGCCTCTAGAAACATGGAATGCTACATCACTTTTTAACAATGTCCTGAAGAAGGTAGCACAGGCTAAGGCTATAGTAGTCACTCAATAAATGTGTATTTAATTAGTTCAATTTTATTAAGCACAAAGATTTCCTAATAAATGTTTTAGACTCTTATTCTTCAGATCTTTATATAAAGTCACTTGCCTATTTGATCTTTCACAGGGCTTGCTTGCTGAAGTTAGGAATCTTTTTAGTTCTACTGTCATAGAGTATTTAAATAATTAGCTGAACGGACAACAAAATTTCATGCTTCAAATGAAGATGGATTTTACATTGTACAATTCTCCAGTACTCTAATTTTTCAGACTTCTGATACTTTATGGTTACAAAATGTTTCATATTTATTCTTCTTTGCTTAGTAAACAATTATCTAGTGCCTATTTTATGCTGAGTTCTGGCATAGAGATTGGAAGATCTGGGGAGAAACAATTTCCAGATGACTAATGGCAGAAAACAATTCAGAATATTGAATGTGCATTTGGAATTTAAGAAGCACTAGGGAAAACCATTTATTACCTAAAATAGGTTTCTCAAAGTTTAGTCAGTCCTGTCCCATATACATACCTTCAAAATCAACTAGGAACCAACCACTATAATGCATAAGGCATAACTCCTTCATCTCAAGCAATTCACATCCTTGAAAAGACGAACAGTATAATGTAGGTATAATTCTCTCAATATAGATTTGGAACTGCTCTTACCAGGTTCAATTATACTTCTTATTATAAATAAGACCTGAAGCTTCTCATGACATAAAAACGATAATGGTGTATATTAAAATGATTTTCTTCTCAAGGACAAAAGGTAAACTTTTATAACTCTTGACGTGTTTTAGCTGGGCTTAATGCACAAGGCAACCAGCGGCAACATTATTGGAATCAGTTGGGGTTCATTTCTATAGTTGGACTCCTGTGACAGTAATCTACAGCTTCTAAAATACATGCCTAATTTTGCCTGAAAAATTAACTGTTTTATTGTCAAACTTGTGTCAGATAGCAGATGACAAAGTCAGTCCATGATATGGGGAAAAAAAAAAACCCTGGCTCTTGGAACTGCATTTATGGTTTAGTGAAATGTATCTAACAAGAATTTTTATTTCAGCCACTAAAATTGGGTCCTTGCTGAATTACTTTTCCTGCCTTTAAACTCTTACTCTATATAAGATGATGGAGGAAGGGTGAGAGAAAATCAAAAAAACAAACTTAATAACACCATACCTTCGAAGTGGCTTGATTTATAATGAGTTTGTGGGAACATTCCGAACCTATTTCATGTTGAATTACAGTCCACCTTTACAAGTGGCTGCTAAAGAAAGAGTTCATGAACATACTCCTTGCACTACTTTAATCCTCTTCCTGCTCAACCCCTAAAATTTAAAATGCAATACAAACAAAATGTGTCTATAAATTTATATAGTAACTACACAAACAAATGCAAACTCATTCTTAGTAACCATAAAATTACCTTCTGTTATCTATCACTTTGTGAATTATAGTTTCATTGGAAGAGCCAACAGCACAGAATAACACTGCTTCTCTTCCTACCCCTGTGTCATGGCTGCTTTCCTGGATGGAGCAGCAATCAATACTGCTGAGGATAAACAAATAATTAAAGGATAAACAAATAATTAAAGGCCAAGATGAACTACTGTAAATAGGGGTCACAATATCTGTTTTTGCTCTGAATATAATTTAAAAAAAAAATCAGTGTTGACTTTTTGGGCACCTGGTTCGAATCATAATCTAATCAATGTTCTTTTGTTTCTCTGATTTCACATTCTTAAGATCTTCTTTAGAAAGAGTGAATTTCTAAACAGGTACAAAGTAAATAATACAACAGAGGTAAGTTTGAATGGATTTATTATTGTAATGTGTAAATTGGATACATATAACTACAGAATAAAACATCATGGGAATTTTAGTTGCAATGTCACAAGAATTTAAAAACCTTTTCTTACTTAATACTAGGTCAATATCCAAACAGGGTCACTGGTTTGGTGCATATGAGATTCACAAAGTTTCAGAAGCTTGGTATTGTATAATAATGTAGTTCAAGTGAAATAAAGATGAGGAAATATTTTTTTAATCTTTAATTCCTCATAAATATAAATAAATTAATTTTTCCATAAATTAAGTTCTATGTAATATTCAATTTTTATTTTTAGATGAAGAAAATAAATCAGAGAGTAGAAATAGATTCCAAGTGTATTTTATGCATTAAAACTCTGATTACAAGGCTAAACTATTCTGATTTTAGTTTTACTTTGTTAGTTTATTGCTGTTTGGTAATATCAATGAGTAGTCAGTGTGGTTGATGATCATTATACTTTATTATAAGTTGAGAAATTTTCTTATGCAATATAAAATATTATAATGTTTCATTACACTTGCATGGTAACACTTAACTAGATTCATTTTTTGATTATTTATTATTTTAGTCAAACTGGTGGATCTAAATAAAGACATCTTGGGAATGCAATACAATTGCAGAAATTAGAATTTTAATACAAGCTTTGACAAATAAAGGCAAGGAAATTGCTCAGGAAGTAGATTAAAAGGGCAAAGAGAGGAAAGATATTAAATAAGAGATAAAATATATATAAAATCAATACAGGTGGGCCAACATCCAACTAATAGCACCATCAAAGATATAATAAAAGACAGTTTCCTTTAACAAAAGGCTCAATGTCCAGCATAATGTGTGGGGAAGAAAAAACTAGGCACATAATTGTGAAGCTTTTGTAACACCAAGGATAATGTAATGACTGCAAAAGCTTCTTAAAAGAAACAAATAGTTCATCTCTAAAGCAACAAAAACAGATTAGCATCAACTGCACATCTATATAATTGTATGCTAGAAATTAATACAGCAATACCTTTGAAGATTTGAGAAATAATGATTTTAATCTAGAATTACATACCCAGCTTATTTCTTGATCAGACTTGAAGCTAGAAGAGATATATTTTCATATTTGGAAGGCATACAGATTTACCTCCCTTTCTTTAGAAGCTACTGGGGGATAGACTCCAGGTATTTAAACCAAGGAAGGGGAAGACATAGAATCTAGGAGTGTGTTGAAGTGTTGACTCACGATATCAGTGGTGCAGTGTGCTTGGAGAGTGATGAGTCCAAGTGGGACCAGGACTGGGGAGGGTGTTCTGGGAAAAAAGGAGAGTCCCAGAGATTTAATAATATCCTTGGGAATTTGGAACAATTTAAGGAAGCAACGAAGGCAGTCAATACAAGAAAAAAGGTGGCAAGTAGAAACTCCAGAATAAAACAAAACAACACAGAATCCAACAAAACAGTAAATCTGTACACAAAAGGAAATGCAATTGTAGTACATTATTGGTTATACAACATACAATATTTGTATAGTCATAACAATATAACCATTGATATTCTGTACACAAAAAATGCTGAAGGGCATATTATGCTTTACAGCACAGAACAGAAATTTCATTACTCTCATTAAAAGGGAAGCACATATGGCAGAATTTGAGAGTTGAAATAAGGAAAGGAAAGATACAGGTAAAAAAAGGGAGTTGGTCATCCTTATTTTTCACTGGAGGGAGTTAAGAATTTACTGATGAATCAAAAATTAAAGGTATTTGCACCTTATTTAAAGTTATAAAAGTAACCACTAGAAAGACTAGACAGTAGTGCTACGGGGGAAGGGATGTAAAGTGGTATTAAAGGGTTACTTAATTTAATCCATCACTTATAAAAGAAATAAATATTCTTCATAAAATTTCACTCAATATGTATTTGTTGACTGAAGGAAAAAAGGAAATAAGAACAATGACTTGACAGCAGAGGGCCTGGTCTACCAATGATGCTGGCCTGCCAGATCCCTACCTTCCACCAAGAGTTGATTGGCTATTCTGGACCATGCACTGCTGAAGCAGTATAAAAAAAATGACTTAATAGAGATCATGATAAAATATGAGAGAACAACATGTTGAATAAGGGAACTCAAAAATACGAGTAACCAAATGGAAGTATGTACACATTGCTGTGGGCTTACAAAGAGTGGAGGAACTGCACCTTGTGAGGAAGAATCATTAAAGTAGCCGACAGCTACTGACCTTTGAGTAGACTCTTTAAGCAAATCTATATAAATTAATTATAAAAATCATGGTGTGATTGGTGAGGGTGGAGTTTAGGGAGGATATTCCATGTGTAGGAAACAGCATGTGGAAATATGGTCTGGGGTGCTCATAATTAAAAATGGCTATGAAGAGTAAACTACAGAAATGAAGATGCAAAGAGAAATGATTGTTCAACACAAGTCAGGAGTGATAACAGGTCATGCTTTGAATGGCCTTACATTTTATAGTAACAAGCTTGCTGCTCTATTCAAAGCATAACAGGGAGTCACTGAAGGAGCCTAGGTGGAGGACCAGTGGGGTCAACCTTGTTGTAACATCATGCTCTGGCCGTAGTGTTAGCAACAGGTTGACTGGGGTCCATCGTGGCATGGCAGGCATTTTGGACGTGATTTAAAGAGAATATCCTTAAATGTTCCCCAGATAACATTTGCATTCCTAAAGGAAAGTCTTCATGGAGGATTTGACAACAAACTTTGGAAATTCAGAGAGTGAATGAAAATAATTTTGGAAGAGTGGGCAACAGGAAAGGATAAAGAGAGCAAGGCCTTCAAGATGGCAGAGGAGTAAGACATGGAGATGACCTTCCTCCCCACAAATACATCAAAACTACATCTACATGTGGAACAACTCCTACAGAACACCTACTGAACGCTGGCAGAAGACCTCAGACCTACCAAAAGGCAAGAAAACCCCCACGTACCTGGATAGGGCAAAAGAAAAAACAGAGACAAAAGAATAGGGATGGGACCTGCACCTCGAGGAGAGAGCTGTGAAGGAGGAAAAGTTTCCACACACTAGAAAGTCCCTTCATGGGTGGAGCTGGGGGGTGGGAGGGGGGAAGTTCTGGAGCCATGGAGGAGAGCACAGCAACAGGGGTGCAGAGGGCAAAGCAAAGAGAGTTCGGCAAAAAAGATTGGAGCTGACCAGCACTCACCAGCCTGAGAGGTTTGTCTGCTCACCCACCAGGGCGGGTGGGGGTGCTGGGAGCTGAGGCTTGGGCTTCGGAGGTCAGATCCCAGGGAGAGGACTGGGGTTGGCTGCATGAACACAGCCTGAAGGGGGCTAGTGCCCCACGGCTAGCCAGGAGGGAGTCCGGGAAAGAGTCTGAACCTGCCTAAGAGGCAAGAGACCATTGTCTCAGGATGCATGAGGAGAGGGGATTCAGAGCACCGCCTAAACGAGCTCCAGAGATAGGTGCAAGCCACAGCTATCAGCGCGGACAACAGAAAACGGCATAAAATGCTAACGCTCCTGCGGCAGCCACCAAGAAACCTAGGTGCAATCACAGGTCACTAGCCACACCTCCACTCACGGGAGCCTGGGCAGCCCTCCACTGCCAGGGTCCTGTGATCCAGGGTCCCATGGTCCAGGGACAACTTCCCCGGGAGAACACACAGAGCGCCTCAGGCTGTTGCAATGTCACACTGGTCTGTGCCGCCACAGGCTTGCCCTGCATTCCATACCCCTCCCTCCCCCTGGCCTGAGTGAGACAGAGCCCCCTAATCAGCTGCTACTTTAACCCCATCCTGTGTGTGAGGGGAACAGATGCCCTCAGGCAACCTACACACAGAGGTGAGCCAAATCTAAAGCTGAACACCAGGAGCTGTGCAAACAAAGAAGAGAAAGGGAAATTTCTCCCAGGAGCCTCAGGAGCAGTGGATGAAATCTCCATACTCAACTTGATGTACCCTGCATCTGTGGAATACCTGAATAGACAATGAATCATCCCAAAATTGAGGCGGTGGACTTTGGGAACAACTGTAGACTTAGGGTTTGCTTTCTGCCTCTAATTTGTTTCTGGTTTTATGTTTTCCTTAGTTTATTATTTAGAGCTTACTATCATTGGTAGAACTGTTTGGTGATTTGGTTGCTCTCTTCCTTTATATTATATATATATATATATATTCCTTTTTCTCTTTCAGTGACTGTGTGTATGTGTATCATCCTTTGTGTGATTTTGTCTGTATAGCTTTGCTTCTGCCATTTGTTCTAGGGTTCTGTCATTTGGGTTTTTTAGTAGTATTTTTAGCACTTGTTATCACTGTAGAATTGATTTCTGGTTTGGTTGTTCTCTTCTTTCTGTCTGTCTTTATATTTTTTTAATTACTTTTATATTTTTAATAATATTTTTCTGTTTTAATAACTTTATTTTATTTTATTTTTTTAGTTCTTTCCTTCTTTCTTTCTTTCTTTCTTTCTTTCTTTTTTTTTCTCCCTTTTCTTCTGAGCCATGTGGCTGACAGGCTTTTGGTGCTCTGACCGGGTATCAGGCCTGAGCCTCTGAGGTATGAGAGCCACGTTCAGGACATTGGTCCACCAGAGACCTCCGGGCCCTAAGTAATATCAAATGGCGAAAGCTATCCCAGAGATCTCCATCTAAAGGCTAAGACCCACCTCCACTCAACAACCAGCAAGTTACAGTGCTGTACACCATATGCCAAACAACCAGCAAGACAGGAACACAACCCCACCCATTAGCAGAGAGGCTTCCTAAGATCATAATAAGTTCACAGACACCCCAAAACACACCACTGGATGTGGTCCTGCCCAACAGAAAGACAAGATCCAGCCTCATCCACCAGAACACAGGCACTAGTCCCCTCCACTAGGAAGCCTACACAACCCACTAAACCAAACTTGCCCACTGGGAGCAGACACCAAAAACAATGGGAACTATGATCTTGCAGCCTGAGAAAAGGAGACCCCAAACACAGTAAGTTAAACAAAAGAGAAGATGGAGAAATACATAGCGGATGAGGAGCAAGCTGAAAACATACCAGACCAAACAAATGAAGAGGAAATAGGCAGTCAACCTGAAAAAGAATTCAGAGTAATGATGGTAAAGATGATCCAAAATCTTGGAAATAGGATGGAGAAAATACAAGAAACATTTAACAAGGACCTAGAAGAACAAAGAGCAAATAAACAATGATGAGCAACACAATAAACGAAATTAAAAATTCTCTAGAAGGAATCTACAGCAGAATAACTGAGGTAGAAAAACAGATAAGGGACCAGGAGATAAAATTGTGAAAATAACTACCACAGAGCAGAATAAAGAAACAAGAATGAAAAGAATTGAGAACAATCTTAGAGATCTCTGGGACAGCATTAAACACACCAACATTTGAATTATAGAGGCCCCAGAAGAAGAAGAATAAAAAGAGTGGACTGATAAAATATTTAAAGAGGTTATAGCTGAAAACTTCTCTAATATGGGTAAGAAAATAGTAAATCAAGCCCAGGAAAAGCAGAGAGCCCCATACAGGATAAATGTAAGGAAAACATGCCAAGACACATATAGATCAAACCATCAAAAATTAAATACAAAGAAAAACTGTTAAAAGCAGCAAGGAAAAAGCAACAAATAACATACAAGGGAATCCCCACAAGGTTAACAGCTGATTTTTCAGCAGAAACTCTGAAAGTCATAAGGAAGTGGCAGGACATATTTAAAGTGATGAAAAGGAAAAACCTACAACCAAGATTACTCTACCCAGCAAGGATCTCATTCAGATTCGACAGAGAAATTAAAACCTTTACAGACAAGCAAAAGCTAAGAGAATTCAGTGCCACCAAATGAGCTTTACAACAAATGCTAAAGGAACTTCTCTAAGCAGGAAACACAAGAGAAGGGAAAGACTTACAATTACAAACCCCAAACAATTAAGAAAATGGTAATAGGAACATACATATTGATAATTACCTTAAATATAAATGGATTAAAGCCTCCAACCAAAAGACACAGACTGGCTGAAAGGATACAAAAACAAGACGTGTATATATGCAGTCTACAAGAGACCCACTTCAGACCTAGGGACACATACAGACTGAAAGTGAGGGGATGGAAAAAATATTCCATGTAAATGGAAATCAAAAGAAAGCTGGAGTAGCAATACTCATATCAGATAAAATGGACTTTAAAATAAAGACTATTACAAGAGACAAAGAAGAACACTACATAATGATCAAGGCATCAATCCAAGAAGAAGATATAACAACTGTAAATAGTTATTCACCCAAAATAGGAGCACCTCAATACATAAGGCAAATACTAACAGCCATAAAAGGGGAAATCAACAGTGACACAATCATAGTAGGGGACATTAACACTCCACTTTCACCAATGGACAGATCATCCAAAATGAAAATAAATAAGGAAACACAAAGTTTAAATTATACATTAAACAAGATGGAGTTAATTGATATTTATAGGACATTCCATCCAAAAACAACAGAATACACTTTCTTCTCAAGTGCTCATGGAACATTCTCCAGGATAGATCATATCTTGGGTCACAAATCAAACTTTGGTAAATTTAAGAAAACTGAAATTTTCCACAATGCTATGAGACTAGATATCAATTACAGGAAAAAATCAGCAAAAAATACAAACACATGGAGGCTAAACAATACACTACTTAATAACCAAGAGATCACTGAAGAAATCAAAGGGAAAATCAAAAAATACTTAGAAACAAATGACAATGAAAACATGACGACCCAAAACCTGTGAGATGCAACAAAAGCAGTTCTAAGAGGGAAGTTTAAAGCAATACAATCCTACCTCAAGAAATAAGAAACATCTCAAATAAACAACCTAAACTTACACCTAAAGCAATTAAAGAAAGAAGAACAAAGAAAGCCCAAAGTTAGCAGAAGGAAAGAAATCATAAAGATCAGATAAGAAATAAATGAAAAAGAAATGAAGGAAACAATAGCAAAGATTAATAAAACTAAAAGTTAGTTTTTGAGAAGATAAATAAAACTGATAAACCATTAGCCAGAGTCATCAAGAAAAAAAGCGAGAACACTCAAATCAATATAATTAGAAATAAAAAAGGAGAAGTAACAACTAACACTGCAGAAATACAAAGGATCATGAGAGATTACCAAAAAGACCTATATGCCAATAAAATGGACAAGCTGGAAGAAATGGACAAATTCTTAGAAAAGCACAACCTTCTGAGACAGAACCAGGAAGAAGTAGAAAATATAAACAGACCAATCACAAACACTGAAATTGAAACTGTGATTAAAAACTTTCCAACAAAGAAAAGCTCAGGACCAGATGGCTTCACAGGCAAATTCTATCAAACATTTAAAGAAGAGCTAATACTTATCCTCCTCAAACTCTTCCAAAATATAACAGAGGGAGGAACACTCCCAAACTCATTCTACAAGGCCACCATCGCCATGATACTAAAACCAGACAAAGATGCCACAAAAAAACAAAACTACAGGTCAATATCACTGATGAACATAGATGCAAAAATCCTCAACAAAATACTAGCAAACAGAATCCAAAAGCACATTAACGGGGGGGTTATCCCAGGGATGCAAGGATTCTTCAATATATGCAAATCAATCAATGTGATACAGCATATTAACAAACTGAAGGATAAAACCATATGATCATCTCAATAGATGTAGGAAAAGATTTTGACAAATTCAACAGCCATTTTTTCTGATAAAAACCCTCCAGAAAGTAGGCATAGAGGGAACTTACCTCAACATAATAAAGGCCATATATGACAAACCCACAGCCAACATCGTTCTCAATAGTGAAAAACTGAAACCATTTCCACTAAGATGAGGAACAAGACAAGGTTGCCCACTCTCACTACTATTATTCAACATAGTTTTGGAAATTTTAACCACAGCAATCAGAGAAGAAAAAGAAAAAAAAGGAATCCAAAGCAGAAAAGGAGAAGTAAAACTGTCACTGTTTGCAGATGACATGATACTATACATAGAGAATCCTAAAGATGCTACCAGAAAACTACTAGAGCTAATCAATGAATCTGGTAAAGTAGCAGGATACAAAATTAATGCACAGAAATCTCTTGCATTCCTATACACTCATGATGAAAAATCTGAAAGAGAAATTAAGGAAACACTACCATTCACCACCGCCACAAAAAGAAGAAAATACCAAGGAATAAACCTACCTAAGGCAACAAAAGACCTGTATGCAGAAAAGTATAAGATACTGATGAAAGAAATTAAAGATGATACAGATGGAGAGATATATCATGTTCTTGGATTGGAAGAATCAACAGTCTGAAAATGACTATACTTCCCAAAGCAATCTACAGATTCAATGCAATCCTTATCAAACTACCTATGGCATTTTTCACAGAACCAGAACAAAAAATTTCACAATTTGTATGGAAACACAAAAGACCCTGAATAGCCAAAGCTATCTTGAGAAAGAAAAAGAAAGAGCTGGAGGACTCAGGCTCCCTGATTTCAGGCTATACTACAAAGCTACAGTAATCAAGACAGTATGGGACTAGCACAAAAACAGAAATATAGATCAATGGAACAGGATAGAAAGCCCAGAGATAAATCCACATACTTATGGTCACCTTATCTTTGATAGAGGAGGCAAGAACATACAGTGGAGAAAAGATAACCTCTTAAATAATTGGTTGGGAAAAGTGGACAGCAACATGTAAAAGAATGAAATTAGAACACTCCCTAACAGCATACACAATAATAAACTCAAAATGGATTAAAGACCTAAATGTAAAGCCAGACACTATAAAACTCTTAGAGGAAAACACAGGCCAAACACTCCATGACATAAATCACAGCAAGACCTTTTTGACCCACCTCCTAGAGAAATGGAAATAAAAACAAAAATAAACAATTGTGACCTAATGAAACTTAAAAGCTTTTGCACAGCAAAGGAGACCGTAAAGAAGACAAAAAGACAACTCTCAGAATGGGACAATATATTTGCAGATGAAGCAACTGACAAAGGATTAATCTCCAAAATATACAGGCAGCTCATGAAGCTCAATATCCAAAAAACAAAAAACCCAATCCAGAAATAGAACTACCATATGACCCAGCAATCCTGCTACTGCATATATACCCTGAGAAAACCATAATTCAAAAAGAGTCATGTACCACAACGTTCACAGCAGCACTGTTTACAATAGCCAGGACATGGAAGCAACCTAAGTGTCCATCAACAGATGAATGGATAAAGAAGATGTGGTATATGTATACAATGGAATATTACTCAGCCATAAAAAGAGATGAAATTGAGTTATTTGTAGTGAGGTGGATGGACCTAGAGACTGTCATACAGAGTGAAGTAAGTCAGAAAGAGAAAAACAAATACTGTATGCTAACACATATATATGGAGTCTAAAAAAAAAAAAGAAATACTTCTGAGAAACCTAGGGGCATGACAGGAATAAAGACTCAGACATAGAGAATGGACTTGAGAACACGGGGAGGGTGAAGGGTAAGCTGGGATGAAGTGAGAGAGTGACATGGACATATATACACTACTAAATGTAAAATAGATAGTTAGTGGGAAGCAGCTGCATAGCACAGGGAGATCAGCTCGGTGCTTTGTGACCACCTAGAAGGGTGGGATAGGGAGGGTGGGAGGGAGGGAGACGCAAGAGGGAAGAGATATGGGGATATATGTATATATATATAGCTGATTCACATTGTTATAAAGCAAAAACTAACACACCATTGTAAACAATTATACTCCAATAAAGATGTTTAAAAAAAAAAAAGAAAGGGTAAAGAATAATAAAAAACAATGTCCTGGTGGAGACTGATAACTCAACACAGAATGATTTGACAGCAGCAGGCACATTGTCAGGGCCAAGTAAATTAATGTAAAATAATGGAAACCACTTCACTAACCAAGTTTTCTCATAACTGAGCTTCTCACATACAAAGGACCAAAATAAAAGGGCCTCAGAGGAAGTTTAGTGGGTGAAGTCAGTATCAGCATACGGTTAGTGAAATGGGGAGAGGTAAGAAAGAACATTTCATTTTCATTCCTAATGTAGTAATCTCAGATCTTTTCCTTTTTAAAAAAGAAAATGAAGAAAAATAACATATATAGGGTAGTAGTAAAGAATTTGAATAAACTTTTGAGTCATTTAAGGTTTTTCAAGTCAAAATCTCAAGGTAAGGAGCAATAATCGTCATTTCATACTATTCACAGATGTTTTTTAGGTCCATCCTCTGAAAGATGATCCATTGTTAGTCTATTTTAGGGATTTGCATAGTACAACCATTTGCTAATATCACTAATTTTTCTTAGTAACTTAGATTCACAGTCAATAAAAACTCTATTCAGCAACTCTGCCAAGGAAATTGATATTGCTACTTCCAAAATTGATTTTTTTGACCCAAGGCTTCTTAATTTTTTTTTAAACAAGAGCCAGCTATTAGACTATGCTTAAGAGACTTTTACAAGAGAGGAGAGGAAACATACAATTCTATATTTAAAATATGTTATTTTTATTATTGTTATGAAAATGTTAATTTCCTAAGGGAATGAGTTTAAATGAACACTCTGGAGTCCATTTCCTAGGCCAATCAATAATGACCTCATGTGCATGAAAAAGAGAGTACCTGTACATTTCAAGGTAAAATTTATGGCACCCATATAAGTAAAAGGCTAAGAATTTCTAACATTAGACAGCAAACACAGATATATGTTGAAATACTTAGTTCTGCATCTCATAAGTCCTCATATTCCTACACAAATGTGTATTCTCACTAAATAAAGCTTGGGATCAATCAGAAATCTAGGTGTCCTGTTCATTAACGATTGAAAATTATCTGTTCCAAAACTCTCATAATACTACGCTTTTGAGGTCAAATAGCTGGTGTCTCATTTGCAAAGAGGAGCTGGAATTTGCTGGCTAGGTAAAAATGGAAGTAATTTTAACTGACCCATTAGAAAGTAGCAGAAGTGGTTTAGCATAATAACAAACTAGTTGGTAGGTTGCTAAATACTTTTATTCACAGAGGGGAGTGCCTTTGTTTGGGCAATGGTGTATTGCAAGAACTTCCTTTTTGAATATTTGTGTGTATCCTCAAAATAACTTTTCGTCACCCAGCAACGTTCAATTATACAGGTAAAGGCAGCTTTCAGAGTGTAGGTGTTGATCAGAAGTTAGGCAGAATGGACACTACCAGTTCTTTTTGGATGGTGTGCCCTTACATGCATCTCTGGTTTGGCTGCATAGCTACTGCACGGTTATTCACATGTATTATCTACACAATAATGATTCATTTATATAGCTTTTCATATGCATGCTACAACTGCCAACATTTCAGCGTTAAAATAATATTGGAATTAAATACGAATAGAAGAAAAGAAAATTTTACAGTTCAGACAGAAAAAAGATGCTCTCATGTGTGATTAGAAAATGATGGGGATTTGATGGAGTAGAAAGGTATGGAAAGCTGTTCTGGATGCCAACTGCTTGCAGAGGATCTTGCATCAATGATAGTGACAAGTGATGACAGTCTGCATCCGAAGAGAACCTCTGCCATTTTGATAAGTGTACAAGGAGGAAAGTCCAAATCCATTGATGAACTTAAAGAAACGGTTGACGGCAAGGGAGGAAGGAAAGTTATTTGTTGTTTTAAAATGGACATGAGAGGGGACTTCCCTGGTGGTCCAGTGGTTAAGACTTTGCCTTCCAATGGGGGTGTGGTTCGATCCCTGGTTGGGGAATGAAGATCTCACATGCCTTGCGGCCAAAAAACCAAAGCATAAGACAGAAGCAGTATTGTAATAAGTTCAATAAAGACTTTAAAAATGGTCCACATCAAAAGAAAAATCTGAAAAAAAATGGACATGAGATATCTATATTTTGCTGCTCACTTATTAGAGTTGGAAATTGCAAATGGGTCCCTACAGAAGAGTTAAAATAGAAAGCAAACCGAAGACCAAAATAAATAGCTATTCATTTGTGTTTTCTACAACTTGTTATAAGCAAAATTCCTTGCTAAATATTTATTTTCAAATTATTTGAATAATAGTAAACGGTAAGAGTTTCAAGTGTGGGATGAGTTCTGATTTTATTTTCTTTAGAAATCTCATGTTGGAGGGATAAATGTAAAGATGCATGAAACTGAGGCAAGCCACCCATCAATTCAGATTTTATGTGGATTCTGTTGTATTGAGGCAGGAGGTAGATGGGCCCCAGGCTGAGCAGCTGGAGTTTCTCTCCTGTGGACAGATACTCCAAAATATCAGGAATGAGAGAGGAGCTGAGCCTTGCCCAGATAAGAGATCAAAGACCATATATTCCTCATTCTCGAAGTCAAGGAGGCTTCCCCAACTACACATGTGCATAAAGGCTCCTTGGAGGTCAAAAAGGGAGAGGACACCACCCCACAGTAAGTGATGTCAACCTACCCATAGGCCTCTTCGCTACAATCCATCTTGGCTAAGAGATGCATGCACACACATGGGAGGACGCTGAGATATACGAAATACAGACTCACAACCAGGCAAAGCAAGATGATTGGCCAAAGGAAACCCGGAAGAAATGCCCCATAAAAGTGATTCAAACTACCACGGGGGCGGGACTCTAGCTCTCTGAGCCGGCCTGTGTGTCTATCCACACGTACTCTTTCTCCTCCTAATAAACACTGTACTTGTTTCACTACTTTCCATCTCTATGTGGAAATTCATTTCTACACAGCTGATCGGCCAAGGCCTTGTCACTGGCCACTAGTCCCTAGTGGTCTAGTGCAGGGGTCCCCAAGCCCCTGGGCCAGGACAGGTACCGGTCTGCAGCCTGTTAGGAACCTGACCACACAGCAGAAGGTGAGCGGCGGGCAAGTGAGTGAAGTTTCATTTGCCACTCCCCGTCACTCCCTATCGCTGGCATTACCAACTGAACCACCCATCCCCTGCCCCCATCGTCCATGAAACCGGTCCCTGGTGCCAAAAATGTTGGGGACCACTGGTCTAGTGGTTAGGATTCAGTGCTCTCACTGCTGCATCCTGACTTCAGTCTCTGGCCGGGAACCGAAATCCTGCTTCAAGCTGCTGCAGGTCGAGGCCACCCAAGGTCAGTATGGCAGTAATAGTGATCAAGGAAACTGTTCACAGAGTAGGATGAGAGAAGTTTAAAGAGAGCCTGTTATTTAGAATAATAACAAAGGAAGGTTTGTGCAATCTGGTGCAATTAAAGATCGGGGATGTGGTTTAAATTTCACTACCATGTTTAGTAAGGTGATGAAGGTGGGAGCTATGTTTCTATTATTACTAAATATCTCATACATGGAAGAAACACATATATAACCCAGTCCAACGTCCTATCAGAAATGGAAGTCTGGTGGCCTTCTTGAATGTGAATTTGTATTTTCTTTGTGGAAGATTTCAAATGCAGCACGGATATTGCAAATGGTTTGTTTGATTTTCTTATACTGTTAATTTTTTAAAATTAAGAAGTAAAGCATTTATGCTTTATAAAAGTTGAACAATTTAGAAAAGAGTAATGAAGAAAATAAATTAGATGAATTCTTAATGTGCTTATTTTATAAATTCAAGAGAATGTTTTCAGATGGAAATATTGTATGCTTTATAATTTTCACAACTATCAGATTATATTCCAAATGGAATTAATCATAATTTACATTGTGATTATCATTTAAATTTATAGTGCTTTTCTTTCATCTCAATGCTTTTCATATAATATCTATTGTACGGAGTAGTTGGCACAGATATTATATGATTTTGCCCAAATATCTGAGAAGTAAACTGAAAAAGATATATAACATTTGTCTAGCAATTTCATACTAATAACCTAACGTATGAGGAAATTAATATGCTGAAGCAAAAAGCAAGCAATGCTAGTAAAAAATATTATGGACATTTTAGGGAAGATATCTCACAGTCAAAATCACGTATTATTTTTAGAAAACAGTAGAACAATTAAACATAGTTTACTTCCTTTATAACAAGTCTTTACTAAAGGATCATACATTTTATTATTAAAATGCTTTCTGTTCTAGTAGCTCATTCATAAAACTGTCTTTGCTCTGGTTTGCCAAGCAATTCACATGAAATTGGTTAGTATATTCAGGAGAAAATAGTTTTCATTGAACGACCAAGGCAGTAAAACGGAAATTCAAGAGTAACTGAGTTTTAAACATATGATTCTCTTTATGTATTTCTTTTAGAAGTTTCTATTTTGTAGGTGAGATCAATTTGGATTCCTTTTTAATATACATCTTGGAAAAAAGTAACAAACCATAGTCAGTAATTTTGGGAACGGACAAATACTCCTTTTCTATCAATCAGCGTGGCTCAGATTCTGCTGGTTTGAACAAATGGGTACTGGATGCCGACCAGGGCAAGAAGTTGCTTCCCATAGGGAGAGCTGAAGGCCTCTTTGGGAAGCCAGCCTTGCTCAGCTACTCAATCTGATGGCCCTGGTCTGACTCTCTGGCTAGCTCGCCCGGCTCTAGTGTGCAAGGTGCCATTTACACGCCTGGACAACTGGATCGATTGCTCGGCCATCAGCCCCTCCGCTCTGCTCTGAGCGAAGTGTTGCTCTAACCTGGCAGGATTCTGGCCCCACAGGTGGAGGACCCGCACTTTCCACCTCATCCGTCTCTGTTTCAATTTCTTCAGCTGCACAATGGGGATGATGATGATAATAGTGCATATCTCACAGAGTTGTAAGGATTAAAAACATTCTATATGAAAAGTGCATATAATGTAGAAAACATCACAGAGCAATTATTATTGAAAATAATTAATTACTTTCAATAAGGTTTTATTAACCAAAGAAGGTTAGGTTTGTAATAGAATAATCTTATCTGTAGGAATTTCTATACTAAAGGGTAGTAAGTACAGAGGCAGCCTGAGGTATACATTATGGGTCAGTGTATTGCTTTTATATCTTTAATTATGCTTCATTTCCTAACAGTAGCTTAAGTACCATACTATTATTGGTCCTTATCAATGCAGAGAACACTCTAATACAGGCAAACTTGGGAATTTATCTGCAAATGTTGGGCATTTATCTGCTTATGGAAAAGGCTAAGATAACTTAAACTTGGTCTACACATCATTGATGTTTGTATTTTCTCATTTAGAAATAGGGCATCCATGAAAAAATTAATTAATTAAAAAAAAAGAAATAAGGCCTTCAATTCCTAATCACCTGTCTGACAAGGACTTTTTGAGAACCTTGTTGATAGCCATCCTGAATATTCTCCACACCCATAACCTTAAATTTTCTAGTATCTATTAAAGCTCATAAACTATAGGTCGGTGTACACAAATCATTTTTAAGGTGATATAAGAACAAGAACACATAACCCATTCCATCCAAAACATGACGACCAGATGCAGAAATGTGCGTTATTGCCATTTAGATACTTCAATGATCTATTAGATAGTTTTAGAAATACTGTTAATACTTACATAGCTGAACCTATTTAGTGTTCTGTAGATGAAGTCAAAAGTATGCTTTGCCTTTAAGGGTGAAAATGACAACGAGAGAACAAAGGAAATGTTGTAAAAGAAGAATTTGTGTTTGATTTTTGAAGGTCACACTTTGTCCCAAATGAAGACTAGGTGGCTTCTAAATGTCTTTTGTTTACAGAATCAGGGATAAGGCTACAAATTATCAAATATACTTCCTGAAAATACTGGAAATTTTTAGTTTGAGATTGCTTTCTATGTTAGTCAGGGCCCTGCGGAGGGGTGTGATGCCATTTTTAATGCATGTTCTAATAGATATTTTTCATGACTCTAAATCATCTAATATTATCAGTCAAACTGACTTATTCTCTTGACCTTCAACAGAAAATAATTTAAACTATTTTCTTCCCTGAAATTTTCATTCAGTATCTTCTGTAAATGACTTTTAATATACTTCTAATATCAGTAACTTTCACAATATTAGATGGAAGTTCATAGTTCATTCAACTTGTGAGTTTTTATTGACTAATAAATTGACAAATATACTGTTCTCCTGCCCTGCTGCATGGGATTATGCACATGTTAAGCATGAACATTTTTAGGGAATTGATCTCTACATTTCCCTGGAATAAAACACATTCTTTTACACTGGAAATCTTTTCTGTCTTGTTTTTATTGAACTGAAACCTAGAAAGAAGACACATTCTTTTGAAATGAATGAATGGTGCTCAGCATTGACACTGAACAAAGAGAGGAAAAGATACCGCCCTTTGCCCACCATCTTTGTTTCTGATTGAAACCAAAAATGGAATTAAAGCTCTGCTTTATGGTGTATGCAGGGTTCCAGATAAATGCTGATTCCTAACATGGATGTCATGCCTATGTCCCTTGGGTACCCTATCACACGTACGGTCTTCTCAAGAATGGGTGTGGTGCTGAGAACTCTGATGGAGGCAATACCAACACTGTCCCTCCATGAACAGTAACTGTCTGCTAAACAAACTCCATGAACAGACCATCTGAAAATGTTTGAGCCCTGATAACACTTCAAAATGGAGGATCAAAGGTCTTTTGGGAGCTGGCGAATGGTGGTTAGATAGTAAGATAGAGGAGTTCTAATCATGAGATTCAGCTCTGGACATTCCAACCATGTGATTTAAATTCTGTGCCATTTCAGTCAAATATGAATTTAAGCTAATTGTAAAATTCTGGACAAAACAATTTCTTGTTGGGCAATCTAATTTTTATGATGATGTAAGCACACTAACATCAGAAATTTATCTACTATGAGAGTCCAAATCAAAAGTTCTACCATCAGTTATAAAAAGCTTCCATATGTAAAATGTCTGTAAATCTGCATCCCTTCCCAATAGGTTGCTTGCTCTTCGTGTTAATTACGGCTTAGATTTCATTTTATGTACATGTTTGTTTCTAGATATGGAGTGCCCTAAGTAACTCTTATAAGAGGATATATGAGAAGGCAAAGGATTTTAGTTAATCTTGCTCTTTGAATGTTTGAAAAGCTACATACAGTCACTTAATTCTTTCAACATTTTATTTTATATGGAAGAACTCCTAACTTGGTCACCTTGAGCAGTAATTGGTTATTTCTTCATTACCTTTCCTCATCCTAAGGTTTTAAATGTCTGTCTTGCACACAAATTCAGGTCACATTTTGTCATCAGGACCACTTATACAATGTCTTTCTCAGATTTCCTGTTGAATAGTGATCATCCATCATATGCTAACTGATCACCTATTGGCTTTTTTGGGAGCTGCCGAAAATGGTATACAAATGTTTCAAACAAAATTTTATAAACATAAACCGAGCTAATGCACTATTTCTCATTATGGGATTCTACTTAGTCCACTTGACTACTTGTAAAGAATGTGTCTGGACAGTGACTCAAAGAACCTTTTTAAAAAAGCATTTGAATCATACTCAATGATTTATTCACATATCTATTTAAAAAATTCCATTGGTCATGCTAAAAAAGGTTGCAAGCCCTTTGACTTAAGTATTTCTATAATGGCTGTTAAAATCAATTCTGGCATTAAAGTCTCCAAGAATGAACAATGCATTCAGTGGAAAATTGATTACATGGTCAAAGAACAGTCCTTTGTGGCCTCATTTGCTTTTTCGATTAGCATAGCTGTCATGGCTGCTGCAGGTGGTCCTCAAAACTTATAGGGGAAAAAAAATCTGTCCTTGACACTTATGTTTGTCTATAGATTTTTGGGGAAAAATATGTTTTTATTTGCTTATTAGAACCTACTGATGTAGGTACCGGTGTCAAGTTGAGTTTTGCTGAGATAAAAGAGAGATAAAAATGGGAATGATTTGTGAGGAAAAATGAACAGAGTAATATAGAAATCCACTTCTAGGATTTTTAGGTTTGTGGAAAATACAATCTTTTGTAAGGAAGGTGTTCTGATCCTCACTACAGCCATACCTGTAGTAGAGTAGCTTACTTTTGGTAGAAAATCAGATGATGTAGGAACTTGTGGAAGACACTAGCTGAAAATGGGAACCGGTCACGTTTTCACCTTGATTTCTATGTTTGCTTTTTCTTTTCCACCATCAAAAAGGAGCTTTCAGGCCAGGTCTCCTCCCTGGCATGCAGGGAGGGACTTAGCCACTTACATTGATCTTGTGCACTTTACCTTGAAACACAGCTATGGGTGTTTTAATAAGTGCTTATTGAAGTGTGCTATTGATTTAACTTGGGTTAATTCACTTCCTTTTTAATTTACTTATGTTTAACTTTTCCTTTCTAATGAGCAGGTTTCAGATCAAATCTTCCTAGGGTTCTGGAATGTTGATCTGCTCTGCTTGCTTGGAACCCTCTTTAGGAAAGACTCACATACTCTGTGGCTTTTCAGACTAGTAGCCAAAGGAGAACTTTCTACTTCTTGAGTATTGTATTAGTTTCCTATTGTGCTGCTGAAAGAATTTACCACTTATTGGCTTAAAACAACACAAATTGATTATCTTACAGTTCTGCAGGGCAGAGATCTGGAATGGGTCTCACCGGGCTGAAATGAAGATGTTGGCAGGGCTGCCTTCTTTCTGGAGGGTCTACTGGAGAATCTCTTTCCTTACTTCTTCCAGCTTCTAGAAGCCACCTGCATTCCTTGACTCTTATCCTCCTTCCATCTTCAAAGCCAGCAACGGCTGCTTGAGTCTTCTTCAGACTACCTCACTCTGACACCGACTCTGCTGCCTCCATCTTCCACTTAGAAAGACCCTTGTGATTACATTGGGCCCACCTGGATAATCCAGGATAGTCTTCCCTTCCCAGGGTTAGCTGATTAGCAACCTTAATTCCATCTGCAAACTTAATTCTCCTTTGCCAGGTCAGATAACACATACACAGGTCCCAGGGATTAGGATGTAGACATCTTTGGGGCGGGGGGGCATTATTCTGCCTATTGTACCAACTTACTGCATCTACAGCATTTCTAATAACTATGCCATTATAGCCATGTCTTTGTTATAAGAAAGATATCACGTGTCTGGAGAAGGTCAATGGCTTTCCCACTAACCTCTATATAGCTGGTCTTTCCATCTGCAGAAAGATCTGTAATCTGATGTTTATTGACTCCTATGAGTTTTACACATGTAGGTCTTTGAATCCTTTGAAATTCTATGTTAAATATTTTGGCAAGTGCATTTTCTATTTTCAAAGAAGTCATGGACAAAGTTTCATGATTATATACAATTCTGCATATCCCTACATTCAAGTATTATTGTTCTAAAACTATAGTTTTGATTCTTCCCTCCTCAGAAAACTACAACAGGTTTCAATGTTTTTAAATTTATATTAAAACTTTAAAGCATTTGATTCAAGATCTTCTATCAGAATCTATTTAGCATTCTGGAAGGTGAACATGGAGATTCTGATATTCTACTCTGTTCTTAACTTTGACTAAGTACCATTGGTGATTAAATTACCAGTGAACCTTTCAATGAGGTTTTCCATTTCTATAACTTTGAATATCTTGCAAAGCACAAATATATTCCATGGTGGAAGCTAGGAGAACTGAAGTTTTGGGGGAAAGTTTTACCTTTCCACTGTCAATCAGTCCTGTTTATTATTATTATTATTCAATTTGATATTTCTGGTACAAAACTCTTAAACTTTCCTAAATGCCTTTTGCTTTTTATGTCTAAGATAGTACTGAGATGGTTTTGATGTCACAGGTAAATAGTGAAAAAAGAAGTAAATCTGTTGGAGACCAAATTTCTCTTGGAAACTCTCTTCATCTCCCCAAGTAGCTTATCTTCCTCTCACTTGGATGTAAATGAAAACTCCTATGCTTTCTTAGCTGATAATTAAGATTCTGGCTCTTAGAATGCTCAGATGTTAAAAGGAGTATAGAAATATAGGAAGAAATATAGGAAGAAGAAGATAGGAAGAAGCCTCTTAATGTTACCTCTTTTCCCTCTGTGGAGATTCTAGGAGGCCAAGACTTGTGAAGCTTTTGTCTTCATGTTCTTAGCATTCCTCTGCTGAAAGACCCTCAGAACCGTTTCATGCTACAGTGGTCTCTGTTGGGGCAGGTGGGTGAATGATCTGTGAGAATCTGTCCTGCTTCCTTCTCCCAAAGGAGTTTCCATGGGTGTGACCTTGGGAAGGAGTGGATGAATGAAGCTTTGGCACACTATCTCTAGAAAGATTGCTAAGTCTCTCTCCACGCTACTATCTAGCTGCCTATCACCTCCCATCCTTCAAATCACAGCTTATCAATTTTATTGTCTTTGCAGATAACCTGCCAGGCTTCCAGTATAAGATAAAGTTTTAAATTCACTTTTTTTTGATGTGGACCATTTTTAAAGTCTTTATTGAATTTGTTACAATGTTGCTTTTGCTTTATGTTTTGTTTTCTTGCCATGAGGCACGTGGGATCTTAGCTCCCTGACCAGGGATTGAACCCACACCCCCTTCATTGGAAGGTGAAGTCTTAACCACTGGACCACCAGGGAAGTCCCTAAACTCACTTTTTAAGGAAATGACTTTTATTGAGCACTTACTGGATGCAAGACACAGTGCAGTGTGCCATGAAATAATGTCGCATTGTGGCAGTTTACGTAGTACTTGTTCCCATTAAAGTGTAAAATATAGATTAAGAGATAAGAAAGAGAGGGACAGAGAGTTGGAGAGTGAGAAAAAGACACAAGGGATGGAGGGAGAGGGAAGGGAGAGAGAGAGAATGAGAGATATTAAATAATATCAATTAAAGAAATGTCACAGGTCATTACATGATTAATTGCCAAATGATTGCTGTCAATTTTAAGTGCCCTGGCTTCAGAGAAAGGAGAGATCATTGTGAATTGGAGGGTAAACTTGAAATAGTTTTGAAGGGTAGTTAGGTAGAGAGTGGAGAGTTGGGTTTCTGAGTAGGTGAGCCCAGCATGGAATGAATGATCTGACATAGACGCCTTATAAAAACGATTTTTTTAGTTTTATTCATGCCTTACAAAATCTCATGATTTACCCTTCTTAGATCAACCTTGGTACAAATCCACACAGCTAGTAGTCTAACCATAGAAAAAATAATGATAAATATTTACATTGATTATAAATGTAAGTATATATTTTTATTCATATTTACAGGCAACAAACACACCTTTCATTATTAAAATCCATAATTAACCTTGTCAGCAATATTCACAGAGACCCATGCTGAGAATTTTAATTCCAGCTTTGGAATGGTTTTGGCCAAAGTGATGTAAAAACCTTCTTTAGAGTGTATTAAGTTTTCACAATCAGAAACTTTTTGTGGGCCTCTGTCTGAAGCCTGATCTTTCTTTGATGCTTTTAATTGCCTTATTATATTTACTTGTGATTAAATGGAACCCTCAGCTAGTTGATAATGACTTTTGGCTTGTAAAGAGCAATAAAAGAATTTAAATCATTTAAAGTAGAGTGCTCCTTTGATATCAACTATCCAACATTATTCCAATAAAAGAATGCCTAACATACTTTTAATGAATTTCCTTTTATATGAGATAAAATATTTAGCAAGAGAATTTGAGATGCCCATTAGAGCATCTCATTCATAAATATCCAGGCTGTTCATCTTGCTGGACCTGATGATTCAAAGAAAGGTTTATGTACTGGGTAGAATTATCCAGCATGTGCATTTACCTTTGGAGAAATCAGACTCAAAGTCATGCATACAAAGCCTTTTCTAGACTTCTTTACTAAAATTTGACTCTCTAAGAAAAATATCCTTTATCTCCTCTAACAAATCTCTGTAAAGTATTCAGCTCACCCATTTTTCTTTCTTTCTTTCCTTTTTTTTTTTTTTCCATAGGAAGCACACAGATGATAAAAAGGAATCTTCAGCTGATTGCTAGTTAGTGACTTTGAAGGAACTTTTAACATCTGTTCAAGGCCAAAATAGATTACTCTGTTTTATGCAAAACCTATCTGCATTTTTGCTATTGCACATTTCTTTATTTCCTTGGAGTTAATTGCTAAATGTCATCCACTCCTGCTGTTCTGGTGAGCCTGAATTTTCTCAAAATGTTTCATAACTTTCTCCTTAGAGATTTCAATCTCTATCAAATATTCTAATTTTTCTTAAACAGTACATTTGAAGCAGCAGCATTTCAAATGTCCTTTATGGTAAAGATGAGGAGAAACATCAATTTCCCTTTGTTATCTTTATTCTGGATTAGAAATTTCAAGGTTATTTCTATATATTTGAAAAATAGGTTGAAATTTAAATGTTTCATCCATACTCCTTTTGTCTTTTTGTTTCCCAAATTCTCTTTCCTTAGAGTAGCTGCATTTTTCTGATTTTTGTGTTAAATGATCAAATTGTATCCACTATATGTTTCTGCTTAATTCTGAAAAAAATGATGTAGCAGTGAACTCATAGGTTCTAAAATATCTTCCTTTTCAAAAGCTGCTACAGGATGTCATCCTCATGCACTTTAGAGGGAGTCTCTTGAGCTCTTTCAAAAATGTCTGAGACATTTGTTTATATTCCTTACCTAAAGGGTACCTTCCTCTCTTCACAATGTAACTAGGTCCTTTAGTCAAAATGTCACACACCAGCCTGTCAACAAATCATGAAATAGGTAAGTTTCCTCTGAAGGTCACGCATACAATTGCTCATCAAAGAATTATACCAAAGGTCTTGGAGCTTTACCACTTCTGTTTGCTCATTTTGCATTCTTTTTCTCTTTTCCTTTTTTCTTACCATCATCTTGCCTGGTTGTTTCTTCTACCCTCCTCCTTGTGCTACGTTGGAATTCTTATTCTTTTGAATCATAAACTCTGCTCATCTAATTAATCTCTAGTGCATTCACTATTTTAGATCGATGGATTAAAAAAAAAATCCCAAAGTGCCTGCATGTCTCTGT
This sequence comes from Neophocaena asiaeorientalis asiaeorientalis, assembly GCF_003031525.2. Lineage (NCBI taxonomy): Eukaryota > Metazoa > Chordata > Mammalia > Artiodactyla > Phocoenidae > Neophocaena > Neophocaena asiaeorientalis. The sequence continues at coordinate 1,778,106 of NW_020174046.1, read as the reverse complement.
TTTCTCCTTGGTTACACTGGGTGGAGTGGGAATTCAGGGTAAAGGAGGGGTGGAAAGGGGAAGGATGTGGGCAACTCTCAGAAAGGAAAACTATAAACAAAATCAGCAAATGCTGACCTTAAAGAATGACGTGATGGAATAGCTGTACATTTTCAAAGGTAGTCTAGAAGGGAAACCTCAGCCACAATTTCATTGACTTATTCAGGGCAGGGCAAGGTATAGGTGGCAAAGGGGACTATTAAGATAAAATTTTTTTTAAGTTATTTTTTATACAGCAGTTCTTATTATTTATCTATTTTATACATATTAGTGTATATATGTCAATCCCAATCTCCCAGTACATCCCACCATCAACCCCCCACTTTCTCACCTTGGTGTCCATACATTTGTTCTCTACATCTGTGTCTCTATTTCTGCATTGCAAACCAGTTCATCTGTACCGTTTTTCTAGATTCCACATATATGCGTTAATATACGATATTTGTTTTTCTCTTTCTGACTTACTTCACTCTGTATGACAGTCTCTAGGTCCATCCACATCTCTGCAAATAACCCAATTTCATTCCTTTTTATGGCTGAGTAGTATTCCATTGTATGTATGTACCACATCCTCTTTATCCATTTGTCTGTCCATGGGCATTTTGGTTGCTTCCATGACCTGGTTATTGTAAATAGTGCTTCAGTGAACATTGGGGTGCATGTGTCTTTTTGAATTATGGTTTTCTCTGAGTAAGGATACAAATTTTTATAAGATCTTTTAATGCTATTAACTTTACTAATAATACCTGAATGCAGATTTCTCTACAATGCAGACTTCCATAGAAGCATCCCGTATTAAAAGCTTTCTAGTATCCTACTCAACCAATCTGCCTCAAATCCAATTACTGAACAAAGACATTGCTTCAGATATGTCCTTTATCCCTGGTAGCCAACTGTTAAAAATGTTACCAGTTACCTTGGAGAAGTAATATGCTACTGATCTCCAGGGGCATGAATTCATTAAATAAAATATATGGGCTAGTTCTAAAGTGAGGGCTTCTGAGTAGCTGAGTACAGACTGCAAAATAAAGATTTTAGGGCATTTGGGGGTTAGAAAATGGATGTAGTCCAAGGAAACTGAGCCAAAAAGTCAATGAACTTACTATCAGAAGTGGTGGTAAATTTTGCTTACTTCACAGTTTTTCTAGTCTTGAAATCTTACCCAACTCAAAGTTCTGAGCATACATCGTGTATAATTGGACAATTGAAGGAACTTCCCAGAAAATGATAATGGTGTTCCATGAATTCCATGTGTTTTTTCACTAACCTTAAATAAAATGTTAAGTCTTTAAGAGACTCTGAAAAAAAATTACATTGGATCTCAATATTTAAAAAAGATTTTGAAAAACCACATGTCTAAAAATGAAGGGATTTCTTTCTGGCAGACTGTCCCTGTCCTATTTTGTGTGGTTTTTGTTTCTTTCTATTTGTATCCACTGAAGACAATGCCTAGCCTTTTGTTGAGAGACAAAGAGTCATCCTACAATAATGTTTTCTAAATGAAGCTTTTTACTTGACTTTTCCACCAGCTCTTTTGTATGAGTTATTAATGACACTAGTTTAGTTTTCTGTTTTTCAGTTGAAAAAGGCAGTATACAATCCATTATTATTTTTAATACTTGCATAGTATTCCACCGTATAGAGGCACTGTCATTTATTTAACCAATCTTCTACCGTTAAACCTTTAAGTAGTTACTGATTCTTCAACATAATTATCCCTGTGATAAACATTCTTGTTCAAACATATGAGGATGTCTCCAATTACTTCTTTGGGAATTATACCTAGATATAGATATAATCTATATCTAGATATTTCTTGGTGAAAGAAAATGCACACCTTAAGCTTTTTGATGCATTCAATTTGCTACCAGTCATAAATTCACTGGCAGTGTATGTGAGTGCCCATTTCCTCATATCTTCGTAAATACTGAGTATTAAAAAAAAACCAAAACCTTCATCCACTTGATAACTTGCATTTAATTTGCATTTCCCTGATTATTACTGAGGTTAAATTTGTTTTACTTGTTAAGGACATGGGTCTACAGGCAATAGTCCATAGATCAAATCCGGCCTGTGGCCTGTTTTTGGCACAGACCTTTGTTAAGAATAATTTTTTACATTTTAAAAGGTAGTAAACAGACAAACAAACAACAAAAAAGAATATATCAAAGAGATTACATATCTTCAAAGTCTAAAGTATTTACTACCTCTCCCTTTACAGAAAATGTGTAAGATCTCTAGCTCAGAACGAAATAATAATAATTAAAATATCCAACATTATTAATCTCTAACCAGAGTATGACACAGTGTTAAAGGTTGTTTTTTTTTGCAGTACACGGGCCTCTCACTGTTGTGGCCTCTCCTGTTGTGGAGCACAGGCTCCGGACGCGCAGGCTCAGTGGCCACGACTCACAGGCCCAGCAGTTCGGCGGCATGTGGGATCTTCCTGGACCGGAGCATGAACCCGTGTCCCCTGCATCGGCAGACAGACTCTCAACCACTGTGCCACTAGGGAAGCCCGGTTTTTTTTTTTTTTCCGGTACGTGGGCCTCTCACTGTTGTGGCCTCTCCCGCCACGGAGCACAGGCTCCGGATGTGCAGGCTCAGCAGTCATGGCTCACGGGCCCAGCCGCTCCGCGCCATGTAGGATCCTCCCGGACCGGGGAACAAACCCGCGTCCCCTGCACCGGCAGGCAGACTCCCAACCACTGCACCACCAGGGAAGCCCAGTGTTAAAGGTTTTACATGCACTGTTTCATTTAATCTCCACAGCAATCCTACAAGATAGATATCTCTTTATGAATATCTTAAAGCTAAATGAAGAAGCTCAGGTAAGTTAAGTAACTTATCCAGTGTCTCACAGTAAAATGTGGATCTGAGAGTCTAACTCAGCTGTGTCCAAAGTCTGTGCATTTAACTATTATGCTAAATTGCACATGATTTTGTTACATTTATACATAATTTTGAGAAACCTGGAATCTCTCCAGTACCGGGGTTTCATATCAGATAGATACATGGTGTCTCAATTTATTAACATCTTTTATTTTCTCAGTAAATTTTATAGTTTTTTTCATAAACATACAATGTATCTTAAATATTTTCCCCCAGGCATTTTATACTTTGGTTGTATCACAAATGGAATCATTTTCCATTTTCATAGTCTCAAAAGTTTTTATCTAGGAAAGAAACTGAGTTGTGTATGCTAATCCTGTAACTAGTCATATTTTTGAACTTCCCTAATAGTTGTAGTCAAATTTCATTGGTTTTTTTAATGTTGTTTAGGTCAACATAATGATAATAATAATTGTTTAGGACAATCATAATGATAGTTTTGCTACCTCATCTCCAATATTCATAATTTCCCCCCATCCCCTGCTTAATGATTTCATTGCTTGCACTTCCCAAATGATGTTAGCAGGCATCCTTTCATTATTCTGGTTGAATAGGGAGATTCTACTCCCTATTATACAGCAGGATTCTGGATGTTGGTTAGTGATAGATTTTCAAATCATAGTAAGAAACCATTGTCCAATTTTCATTTTACTAAGATTTTTATTCTGAAATTTTATAGAACTTTATTAATATGTGTATCTATTTGGGATGATCATTTTATTTTTATCCATTGGCATATTAATATGATGATTTCTGTTTCTATACTTCCTAACATCAACCCATCTTTGCACTCTGGAAATAATCCTTACTTGGTCACAATATGCTAAACTTTAAAAATGTTCCTGGATTCAATTTGTTAATTTTTTAAAAGGTTGTTTTTTATTTGTATTCCTAAATGAATTTGCTCAGTTTTCTTTCCCTGAGATTTTCTTCATTGGGTGACCCACTGTAAAATGGATTGTGAAATTTTCTATGCTTTTGTATGTTTTTAAAAGTAATTTTTAAAACACAGATCAAAATGATTTGTCCCTTGAATGGATAGTCAGTAGAACTTATTTGTTAAAAATTTAAGGGCCGAATGTCATCTTGAGGGGTAGTTTTTTGATAATTATTCTAATCTCTTACATTCCATGGATCAGATAGCATTTTGAGCCAGTTTTTGTAATTTACTTTCATCAAAATTTTCATCTTAGTGAAGAATTGCCTGAAGTTTTTGTTTATAATCTTTAAAACATTTGTGTAATGATTGAATCTCCAGTGTTATGCTTAATGTTTTACATACATTATTTTTTGCCTTAGCAATTCATCTTTTCAAAGAACCAAATCATGATTTTATTTAAAACTCTATTGCTTTTCTATTTTCAAATTAATCAGAAGTTTCAAATTAATTAAAAATTCTATGCCTTTATTTTTATGAAGTCACATGTACTTTCTTTTGCTTTTTATTTTCTAGTTTTCTGATTTTATTGGTTAGTTCATTTATTTTCATTATTTCTTATTTAATAATAGAAACATTTAAGGTTATGAATTTTCCTCTGATGAGTACTTTGTTAGTCATATGCATGTTTTTATACGTAGTATTACCATTGTAATTAATTTCTCATTATTTTTAATTTTGTTTTCTCTCTGAGAATTCTTTAGAAGGTGGTTCTTAATTACCATAAACATCTCATTGTAACCTTAAATGGTGGAAGGAGGGCAACAGATCTCTCTGGAACCATTTTTATAAGAGCACTAATCCCACTCATGAAGTTTCCACCCTCATGATCTAATCACCTTTCAAAGTCCTACCTTCTAATACTATCACTTTGGGCATTAAGATTTCAACATATGAATTTTGGGGAGACACATTCAGACCATAGCAATTATATATCAAGCTTCCCAAATAATAGGTTGCTAATATTACCTAATATCCATTTGTATTCAAATTCCCTCAATTATCTAACAGAAATCCTTTTTACAGCTGGTTTGCGATCAAACAAGTTGCACACACAGCATCTGGTTGATATGTCTCTCAGGCTTTTCTTTAATCTTTGTGTCACTCTGCCCTTTCTTATGCCATTTATATGTTAAGAAAACCTGGCCCTTTACCCTATAGAGTATCCCACATTTTGCATTTGGTTGGTTGCTTCTTTAGTGTTGTTTAACCTGTTTTTGTATTCCCCTTATTTAGTGACAGAAACTTTTAAAGAAAATTTTATCACTATTTTACATGTCGTAAAACTTTAGCTCAGAGAATTAAGTAACTAATTTACAAGTGGCAGAGCTGCTGTTTAAATACTCATTTGACTAAAGTTCAGACTTTCTCCTACACAGTGCTGTACGAATAGAGAGATATAGAAAGGACCACGAGGATGTGGAAAGGAATAGTGAAATTAGAAGAGGCTGCCTATTTTACTTTCTATCAGGCAATGTTTTTCATGGTACAATATGAACTAAGGAGAAAGTAGAATACCTCAGGTGTTAGCTCTCAGTTTGTATTTTTTTAAAAATCACATACTCACGAATATTCAGATTTCAGAAGCTCTTCACATTCCCCAGAAATTATCCCTTTACATTAAAGAATTAATTTGCAAGGTAAATTTTACTGAATATTTTGTTATGAAGATGGAACAAAGTTTAACATCCCCATGCCATGCTAGGGCTGTTATAACAAAGTACCACAGTCTGGGTATCTTACAACAGAAATTTATTGTCTTACAGTCTGGAGGCTAGAAGTCCAAGATCAAGATATAGGCGGGGTTGGTTCCTTCTGAAGACTGTGAGTGGAGAATCTGTAGATGGCCACCTTCATATACACAGGGCATTCTCCCCGTATGCATTTCTGTGTGCAAATTTCTCCTTTTTAGTAATATTGGATTAGGGCCCAGGCTAATAACTTCATTTTTTAATTTTTTTATTTTATTTTTTTTGCGGTATGCGGGCCTCTCACTGTTGTGGCCTCTCCCGTTGTAGAGCACGGGCTCCGGACGCGCAGACTCAGCGGCCATGGCTCACGGTCCCAGCCACTCCGCGCATGTGGAATGTTCCCGGACTGAGGCACAAACCCATGTCGACTGCATCGGCAGGCAGACTCTCAACCACTGTGCCACCAGGGAAGCCCCTAATAACTTCATTTTAACTTGATTTCTCCTATAAAGTTCTTATCTCCAAACAAAGTCACCTTTTAATGTACTGGGGTTTAGGACTTCAACAAATGAATTTTGGGAGGCCACAATTCAACCCAACACAGCACAGGACTTCACAAAGCTTGTGTATTTCCCCTAGGTCTTTCTAGCCTTGCCACCCCCTTTCCCATGAAACACCAATCTCTATTACAAATACATTTCTTTTTTTTTAAAAGAACTTTCTTTTTATAGCTTTTTTAAAAAAATAAATTTATTTACTTAATTTATTTATTTTTGGCTGCATTGGTTCTTTGTTGCTGCACGCAGGCCTTCCCTAGTTGCAGGGAGTGGGGGTCACTCTTTGTTGCTGTATGCAGCCTTCTCATTGTGGTGGCCTCTCCTGTTGCAGAGCATGGGCTCTAGGCATGTGGGCTTCAGTAGTTGTGGCACGTGGATTCAGTAGTTGTGGCTTACGAGCCCTAGAGTACAGGGTCAGTAGTTGCGGCACATGGGCTTAGCTGCTCCACAGAATGTGGAATCTTCCCAGACCAGGGATCGAACTCGTGTCCCCTGCATTGGCAGGCAGACTCCCAAACACTGCGCCACGAGGGAAGCCCTACAAATACATTTCTCTTCTTGTTTACTGATTCCCAGGTGCCAGGCCCTGTCTTCAATTGGGCTTTCAAGACTTTCAACCTAATAAGGATCCTCCTTGGGAAGATTTTCATATTAGCTTCTAGCTGAGCAAGAAAAGTCTGCAGCACCAGGCTTTTAAAGTTCAAATATATGAAAACATAGATTGAAGATGAGCTCAAGAAATGCCTAAACCTGAAAGTATTCTGTGAGTTGGAAAGAATCCTTCTCACTTGTTATGAACTGCAGTTTAATCAATGAACTTCAATGAACTATGGTTTAATCAGTATTAGGTTTCTTTTTTTATTTCTTTAGATTTTGTTTTACTTCTTAAATGTAGTTCTTGGCAATATTATTCATGTTCAGCTGGATTTATTTATTAAGGACTTTAGTTCTGATTTGTATAAAACTGTTGAGTGGAGAAGTTTACTATTCTATTTCAGCAAACCATGATTATCATTTAAACCAGTCAGTATAAAACTTCTGCTGTGATACCTATCTCTCCTAAGTGTATCTCAAGTCCACTGGTTTTTGAAGGTGCTAAATATTTGGAGTGCTGAATCAAAAATTTCAAAATAAAGATGATAAATCACACCCTAGTGAAGGAATATAGAGTCACAAATGATCTAATATAATAAAAAATTTCAAAATATTTTGATGTTATACAACTTTTACATTGGGCAGATTTGCCTTCTTAATTTGGATTTACTTAAACTGCTAGTCCCTGAGTTCATGCTGTTAGATAGCTAGGAAAGGGGGTTGGTTCAGAAGTGGGTCAGTTTTTAGGTAAATACTAAGCAAGAATTAAGAAGACTGCCACAAATAACCCACAAATTGGATAATCTACACAAATAATTTAGAGTAGTATGAAATTAGAATTAGGGAAATCTAGTGACCCGTAGGAAAATCTTACATGATTTGTCTGGGAAAAAAAAGTCTCCTGTGAAACCTAGAAATCCAACCATTTTTGATCTATTATTTTATCTCAGGAAACTTTGCAAACATCAGTGAAGTCCCAGTTAAAAACATCACTCTAGGAATAAAGCTGCTCCATTATCTTGAGCTCTGCCACTATCTTGCATGTCAATACTCAGAACAGAAACCTTTTTCTAAGGTTGATGGATGCACTGTGTCTCAGTGTGTATGTGTCTATAGTTAGATTTTTCTTTTAAAAAGGAGCCATTAACCATGCCTATTTCAAAGTGTTTTCCCTTTTTTATCTACACAATCAAGCTAATGTTTAACTGTTTCACAACATATGCTTCCATAAAAAGTAGCAAAGGTAAACCAGAATTCTCCTTAGCACATAGCTTTTGAGTAATGTAGAAAGCACCTTTAGTCTGTTCAGAAAGGTAAACTATTGCAGAGGATAATTTTTTCCCAAGTCTGATAACTCAGGGGCAGCAATCTGGGGTCTAGAAAACTGCAACTGGGGTCTAGAGATTACCAGTTACTAAAGCTGGTCTATTTGGCTGAACATAGAATGACCAATATTACGCCATTTTCTACCTACAGAGACAGTGAATTCATACGGCTCATAATAATTTTTATAATTTAAAGAATTTTATTTATTTTGACTGCAAGTAGAAAAAATATTATCAGAAGGCAAATAGAACAAAAAAGAGTTAATAACAGATTTTTTCTATTAAAAATAGATATTAACTACTTCTATGATTCAGGCGCATAATTTTAAGAAACACGCCTTGAAGACAGAGAGCAGACCTTTGGGTAGTTTAAGTGTAATGTATAGAACTCTGTGATGGCAGGGATTTTGTTTCATTTGTAACTAACAAACAATAACAGATAATTTGGAGTCTTCATTTACTGTTATGAGGAAGATATAAAGGATGATATGATACGGTGGGGGCTAATTGGGGACCACTATGATGCAGGTGGTCTGGGAAGGTCTCTCTGAGGAGATAACAATGCATTGAGACCTTCGTCATTAGAATGAGGCAGTGATGTGAGAATTTGGAGGAAGGAGAAGGGTGCGAGAGCTCTGGATGGGAACAAACTTGGACTCTTCAAGGGAGAGAAGAAAAGACCAATGTGTCTCATCAACGTTTGTGTGCTTGGAGGAACCTCTAAGTAAATGGTTGTGGCCTGGCTGACTGACTCTGCAGCCCTGGGCGTGTGACTTAATTTTGCTGCACTGCAGATTCCTCATCTGTAAGTAACAATAATTCACAACCATCACAACAGCTCTTTTGGACAATGATTACATGTAAAGAGCACCTTCTGGACACAAAGAAAATCTTCCATAAAGGTCAACTTTCATCTTATAGCTGTTATTTTTAGGCAATCAATTTTTTCATGAGCACCTTTAGTGCCAAGTGCTAAACCACCCAAAGAAATGAATGATGTAATTTTGGCCTTAATAATGTTTATAATTTTCTTGGGGGTATGAAATAAGTTTCTGAACTATATGGTATCAACAAAACATGATACAAGTGCAGAGGAGGAGGGACAAGTGGAGACAAGTGGAGATCACCTCGAAGAGATAAAAGACAGTCTTATGGAAGGCATGTAATTGAACTGGTCTTGAAAATTGAGTAAGATTTTTTCTTTATAGGGCCTTCCAGGAAGGCATTGCAGAGCAGGAAGAAGCACAGCAGTGAGAATAAGAATGGCAGTTCAGGGCATTGTGGGAGCAGGGGCTAGGTTGTTCTGAGTAGTAGAAGCATGCTTCTATGAATGGGAAAAATTGGCTAGATGTATAGTGAAGGAACTTGATGGTGAAAGGAGTTAGGAAACTGAAACCTTGAAAGTGAGGTTGAGGAGTGTGAACTTGAAGTGGTGGGAATGAGTATTTCTCTAAAAACATACCAGGAAGTTGTAGGCAGATTAATTAGAGGGAAAGAGATATTGGAGTACATTATACACTGCTTGATGAGGTAAAAAGGATTTGGTAGGATAAGAGTCTTGGTTATAAAATGGAAAAAGTAGCTATGAAAGATAACTTGAAGGATTAAGCAACCTTGAGTAGCAGAATTTTTACTTTGACACATAGCTATCATGAATGAATGTTATTGTTACAAGAACTAGACTAACTGTTGTACACTTGTCATTTCTATTCATCTAATGACCTAGAGACAATTATTAGGGTTTTACAGATGAGGAACTGAAGAGTAGGGAGATTAAGGGATTTGTGGATTTTTCATTCAGGAATATTTGGTGTTTCCTCATTGCTAATTGTTACCTACTGCTGGCTCTTAGAATAGACCAAAATGCTTCTTTGACCCTCAAAATCTTAGAAGATTCAGGTGGCTTTTGGGATGTAGAGGTTACAACCACAACCCCAGGAGACCTGGGCAATTTTATGATACCCTGCTCCCTCTTGTGATTGGTCAGAACTTCCCTCTAGAGCTCCTTTCCTCTGACTGGTGACCACGAGGTGAGAACACCACTGAGAGGTGATGTCAATGGATGTAGTTTGTGGAGCCTTTTCTTAATTACTTTTGTGGTCAAAATTTAAATTATTTTATATTGGTAAATATATTGATAAAAATATATTGGTAAAAACATTATTTTATTGATAAAAATATTAATAAGAATATATCTTATGTAGTTGCCATTGGTTAGGTTACCTCCTTTATCTTAATCCTTTTCTATCTAAATGTGACAACTATTTTATAAGATTTAAAGATTCCTTTGATGGCACGACACTTGGCTAGATGAAGACAGAACTTTTTGTTGCTTATAGCTCCAAACAAGAGAAGGCTGGTCAGAGACACACAGGAGGTTGTACTGGGAACAAGGTAAGAGCAAGCAGTGGCTCTAGGGGGCAGCTTGCGTGTGGTTCCCTGTTTCCAGTTTCATGTGGATTAGCTAAGTTGAATAACTTTGGAGGTTCCAGAGCATAGGAGCTCTGCCTAGTTGTTTGGTACCTGGTGATTAAAGGAATCAGTGGTCCTGGAGTATGAGTCCCATTCTAGAAGTGGTTGGGGTGTGGATTCAGCTCCTCGAAAGGGAAACTGACCAGCCTCCAGCCAGGACCTCAAAACTGGGTCAAGCCAGCATTAAAAACAAAACCAAAACTGTATTACAGCTACCACACTATCCAGTGCAGTTATGAACGTTTATAACCCTTTTTATCTCCCGGCGAAGGTGAGGCCTCTCCTGCCTTCCAGCTGATTCTCTTTTGGGTCGAATTTCTTTTGGCAAATGTCCAATATGGATGTCCTGCTGTGTTCTCTTTTCTACTCTGTATGTCTGTCCCCATCTCTTTGTCTCTTTACTTTTATTATTTAACTCCTATTTTCTCTCCCTTACAGCTTTGTCTACCCTTGATTCCATTATATTTCTCAGTATTGGGTTTAGAGAATAACTTTTCTGTCTCTAGGTATTAATTTTAAATGCAGGTAAGTTGAACACCTTAAGTTTCTCTAAAAAAATAATTATTGCATTGTTACTTGATAGACTTTTTCTCTGTCGATTTAACTTTGATTTTAAAAAATGCTTTCTTATCTCTGACTAACATTATTTGAGGTTTAATTTCCAGATATTTTATCTTTTCTTTTCAATTAGTTATGTCTAATAAACCCATTCATAGATACATAGACATACATAGAAATCCCAAGAGTGATAAACTACATTTTTAATTTTTCTGGGCATTCAGCCAGCTTGATTTAACTTTTAACAAACCTCATTGTGTCCTAGATCTTATTTTAGAATAGGTGATTTATAATTACTAATTAGCTAGAATAAGAAGATAAGGAAGATGATTAGCCTATGAAAACTTCAGTTTTTCTTTTCCAAACAAAGATTGAAATCACAGCAATAAATATATGTAATGTAAACACATTCCTGTATAGTAAAGCTCGTTTCCTCTTCAGTAGTCCAGACCTTCTTCACTATTACAAATGAATTAACCCTGTCAGAAAATTCAATCATCTCATTAGCCTACTAAATTTCATCTCTTATTTTCTGCTGATCTCTATTCTTGAGAGGTGAGTTAGTTCTAACAGACTTACACTTAATTCACATTGTTTAGTTCTTATATCAGAGTGTTCCCATAAATTCAGACATGTTTTTTAAAGGAGAAAATGGGTATTCCACAAATACCTTTACTGACGATGTCGAAAGTATTGCCTCAAAGCTAAGAGAATGTATTTCTCCAAAAATAACCCCTTCAAGCCTTGCTTAGTTTTAGACTTAAAATTTATGTAACTTTTATAGCGATTTTAGAAGGAGTACATATGGTGGGGTGCTGGCAAAAGTTAAAACCCCCGAAACTCTGATTCATGCTGTATGCTCATTTCTGTGATATAAGTACTCCAACCTTGCCTGATTTCAAACTACCAGTGTGAAACCACTAAATGCAGAGTTTGAAAGAAATGCAAGGTAGCACATCGTTGTAAACTATCTCCACCATACAGATATAATATAGAAATAACATTAAGAGAGCAAATGATGAGTTTTGATTATTTATTCCCTTGGTTTCAAATATAAGTTATATAATTGTGAATGTATGTAATTTAATTTTTCATAATGGCTATGTTTAGCAACTGTTCACAAAATTCCTGAAAAATTAACAGTCAATTCTGTGAGCTGATATAAGCCAGCTTCAGCACACCATTGAATCAGAGTGTTAACACATTTGAATGATGCCAGACACAGAAATGACAGATTTGTACATTTGTTTCTAGTTCTGCTTAAATGCTCAGAAAACACTCTCAGTGACTTGGACAAAGAAGGAGAAGAGATAGATTAAGGAAAAAAAGAAACACAATTTAAATTAAGAAAAATGGGAGACATCTGGGAAGGTAAAGGCACATCAGGAATCTAAGATGTGTGAATGAGATGAGAAGATTATAAGAGAATCTCTAGATATTTTCTTTGCATTTAGTTCATCTCTAGCTCATGGGCTTATCATTAATAAACTCAGAGAAATGCTGGAGTGTATTTCTCAGCTGATGTTGTGTTAACAAAAGGTCTCAAAATCTGAGTGGCCTACAGCTTAAAGGTTAATTTCTAACTCATATAGCATGTCCATGGTGGGTTGGCTCTAGCTCTGCTGTATACCATTCACATTCCAGGATCTAGGCAGATGGAGGACCCTTGATCTGAGGCATTGTCTCATGACAGAGGGAAAAGAGAGATGGATGAACACATGTTAGTTCCAACAATGACACTTATAATATCTGATCATATTTTATTGGCCAAAGCAATGTTCACAGTCATGCTTGAGTGCAACAGGGTGAAGTTATAAAATTTTCCCTTAAAGAGAAATGCCAAAGGGAGGGAGTTGCAGGGAGGAACAGCATACTTTGAACACAATATAATCTCCCATGTGGAGAGAGAAGATCAAAAAGATGACTAATTGTTGTAGCAGGGAATGGTGGGTTCACCAACAACATGTTCTCTTCTTTTTCCTGATGGTAGAGCTAGACATTGTTTGGCCTCCCTGAAAGCTAAGAGTGGACACATGACTGAGTCTGACCAAAGCCAGAGTTGTTTAACCAGAGTTGTCACCTCTGCTTACCTTTTATTGGTCAGATCAAGTCCATGGCCGTGCTTGAATTCAACAGAGTGAAGATATACAATTGTCCTCTAAGAGGGTTGCTGAAAGGTAGAGCATCCCAGGGTGGGGCAATGAATATTTTGGACAATAATACAGTCTACCATGTGAAGAATGGAAAAGGTGCCAAAAGACATTGTGTCAGGGGCGGCCGGTGTGCTAGTGATCACCTCTGTCTTTCCCATCTGTCAACTAACTGGAAAGGGTGCCAAGGACCACGTAGAGAGTAAATCCCCAAGATGGAAGTGCCTGAGTCCTTGAAGGATGAGGTGGAGCAGGTCCTCGCCTCCACATTGAGCTGGGACATGAATGGGGGATAAACTCTCATACTTGAAGCCACCAAAATTTCAGGTGATTTTGTTGTTGCCACAGAATAACCTAGTTTATCTCGATAAATACAAGTTGCTGTAGATATCATAAGTTAATATATATGATGTCAGCCCTTGGAAAAGACATTTTGAGCACTGTGGTAGGCTGAAAAATTACACCCTCCAAAACATTTATGTCTTAATTCCTGTAATTTATGAATATTACCTTATATTAAAACATGGTCTATTCTTCTGTCAATGGACATTCGACAGATGAACAGATAAGGAAGACGTGGCACATATATACAATGAACTATTACTCAACCATAAAAAAGAAATGAAATTGAGTTATTTGTAGTGAGGTGGATGGACCTAGAGTCTGTCATACAGAGTGAAGTAAGTCAGAAAGAGAAAAACAAATACCCTATGCGAAGGCATATATGTGGAATCTAAAAAAAATGGTACCGATGAACCTAACGGCAGGGCAGGAATAAAGATGCAGACAGAGAATGGACTTGAGGACATGGTGGGGGGGAAGGGGAAGCTGGGATGAAGTGAATGAGTGGCATGGACATATATACACTACCAAATGTAAAATAGATAGCTAGTGGGAAGCAGCAGCATAGCACAGGGTGATTGGCTTGGGGCTTTGCAATGACTTAGAGGGGTGGGATAAGGAGGGTGGGAGGGAGGCTCAAGAGGGAGGGGATATGGGGATATATGTATGCATGTGGCTGATTCGCTTTGTTGTACAACAGAAACTAGTAAAGCATTATGGAGCAATTATATCCAATAAAGATGTATAAAAAAATGGTCTAAAAAGAACCAAAAAAGAAACAGGATCTATGCAGAAGTGATTAAGTTAAGGATGTAGAGATGAGGTGATTTTCCTGGATTATCAGGGTGGGCCCTAAAGGCAATCACATATATCCTCATAAGAAGAGGGATATTTGAGCACAGACAGAAGAGGAGAAGGTGCTATGAAGACAGAGACAGAGATTGGAGGGATGTGAGCACAAGCCAAAGAGTGCCAGTATCACTAGAAGCTGGAAGAGGCAAGGGATGGATTCTTCCCTAGAGCCTCTGGAAGGAGCACAGCCCTGCAGATACCTTGATTCCAGCTCAGTGATACTGATTGAGGACTTCTGGCCTCCAGACTATGAGAGAATAAGTTTCTATTGTTTAAAGCTACCACATTTGTGGTAATATGTTACAGCAGTCACAGGAAACTGGTACAAGTACCAAGATTAAGTGATGACAGGGAACCAAGTGCCAATGCTCAGCTTCAACAAGGATATGTCCAAAGGAAAGCAACCAGGGAGGTGCTGGATATAAAACTTCAATGACTCTAAAGTCATGCAATTGATAAACTGAATTCATATCATTGTAAACCATCCTGAAGTTTGAGAGCAGGAATAAAGATCAGCAGTTACCTTGCTGAAAATCTCCAGCATCCTAAGTCTGTGTATAAAAAGTAACCTGAGGCTTGAAGATACTATAAGACTTACTCCCAATTAAACAGCTTAGCCTTAAAGTTAGTGCTAGAATACAATTTTCCTAACCCCCAATCCTCAAGGGTATCAAAACTGCAAAAACAAAGCTAGGGGTGTGTGTGTGTGTGTATTGGTTACTGGGATGAGTCGTCACATCCTCTTCAGGACTGAAGTAGTCACTCCTCAGGGGTTGAGTATTGGCAACAGACACCTCACAGCCCCATGTGCCTTCTCTGAATCTGACTGGTCTGTATGATGGTACAAAGTCCTACTCCCCTTGCCTCAAGGTAGGACAACTATGAAGATCCATCCCAGTTTCCGGGCACCCCATGAGATGCCCAGGGCCTTTGTTGTGACGATATCACAGCCCATATTCTCCTCTTGTTCCTCCACCTGCTTTCTTCACTCCTCTGCAAGTGTTGATTCCTGACAGCACTCCCTCACAGACTCCCTGTATCCTAGCATCCACCTCAGAGTTTACTTCCCAGGGAACATGACCTGTGACATCCATGAAGGATGTGGGCAAGAAATTAAATGCGTTCTTCATGCCTTCAAAGGGTAGAACTAGGACCAACAAGAAGATGTCCTGGGGAAGAACATCTAAGTTTAATATAATCAGGAACTTTCTGCCAATTATATCCGTTCAAAATGAAGCAAGAGAACTTCTAAAGTGGTGATCACCTGATAAGTATCCATTTTTAGACATTATTATCTGTCAAACATATTTCACAAAAGACGGCTGCATTGTACATTAGTTTTTTCAGCAAGTATTCATTGAACACCCACTATTGGCCAGGGACTGCTTTAGGTACTGGGTGTATAGCAATAAACAAAAAAGGCCCAATTCCTGCCAAGATGGGGTTTACATTGTAATGGAAGGAGATAGACAAGGAACACCTGGACAAGGAAATATACATCCTAATTACTGATGGTAAGTTTTATGAAGAAAATAAAGATGATAATGTTAGAGAGTGGAAAGTGGGTAAAGGGGATGAGCTAGAGTCATGTCTGAGTCCACTTGGTCTGCTATCACAAAATACTATTAGCTGGGTGGTTTATGAACAACAGAAATTTATTTCTCACAGTTCTGGAGGATGGAAGTCCAAGATCAAGGCGCCAGCATGGTCAAGAGAGGGCCCTCTTCTTGGCTCACAGCGAGCATCTTCTTGCTGTGTCCTCACATGGTAGAAGGGCCTTGAAAGCTCTCTGGGGCCTCTTTGATAAAAACACTAATCGCATTCATGAGCACTCCACCCTCACGACCTAAGCACCTTCCAAAAGCCCCACCTTTAGGAGTTAGGATTTCAACAAATGAATTTTGTGGGGACACAGACACTCAGACCATAGCAGGGGCTCTGAGGTGGTCTACGAGGAAAATATTTGAACTGAAATCTGAGTGATGAGAAATCCATACAAAGATCTCAGAAAAGGGTGCCGTTGGCAAGAGAAACATGTTTAAATGTCTTCAGAAGGGACCAAGCCTGATGCTAATCACTAAGATCCCTTCAAAGTAAAGGAGTGCTCTTGTATTGTGAGGCTCTTCTTGAGGTGCGGGTGTGGAGGTGCACTGGCGCAGGCGACAAATCATCCAGGGAGAGTTGGCAGTGAAGATGGAGAAGGCCAGCTTCACCCTTGCTTCTTGGACTCTCCTCCTTATCTTCCTCTCTACCCTCTGTTAGTCATTCCCCAATATTCCAAACTCTGCCATCACAGTAATAACAACAGCCTGGTAATCTCATACTTAAACATACCACTTTCTGAGAAGCCCTCCTATCTGATGGCACTGCTTCCTATTCCACTGAGTTAATAGAATCCATCCAAAGAGAACTTCCCTACCTCCTACCACCATAGCGGCCACCAGATCTGGGTTCATTGTCTTTGTTCTCTTTTCTGTGACTACGGATGGACTCTCCATTCTCCTGGAAAACACTAACCCCTCCATGTGTTTACTCTTTTCTACCCAAAACACTGGCACAGCAATTCTCTCCTCTTCTGTAATGAGTGTTTTCCTTTTCTCCTGGACCTCTTCCTTCAGCATTGAAAAGTGCTGCATTCCCACCTATATTAAAACACCTTCTCTTAACTATAATTTGAAAAGATACATACACCCCAATGTTCACAGCAGCACTATTTACAATAGCCAAGGCATGAAAGCAACCTAAGTGTCCCTTGACAGAAGAATGGATAAAGAAGATGTGGTATAAATATACACAATGGAATATTACTTAGTCATAAAAAAGAATGAAATAATGCCATTTGCAGCAGCATGGATAGACCTAGAGATCATCATACTAAGTGAAGCAAATCAGACAAAGATAAATGATATCACTTATATGTGGAATCTAAAATATGATACAAATGAACTTAGTTAACAAAACAGAAATAGACCCACAGGAATAGAAAACAAGCTTATGGTTACCAAAGGAGAAAGGAGGGGAGAGATAAACTAGGAGTTTGGGATTAACATATACACACTACTATATATAAAACAGATGATCAACAAAGACCTACTGTATAGCACAGGGAGCTAGACCCAATATTTTGTAATAACTTATAAGGGAAAAGAATCTGAAAAAGAATATATATAACTGAATCACTGTGCTGTACACCTGAAACTAACACAACATTGTAAATCAACTGTACTTCAATTAAAAAAAAATAAAACAGAAACAAAAACTCCCAAAACCCTTCTCTTGGCCCCAATTTCCTTTTGCAGGTACTTCTCTGAAGCCCTTTACTATAAAACTCTGTAAAAGTATGGTCTATATTCCCTCACTTCAACTTCTCTTTTCTCATCCTCCCTTGAACAATGGGGCTCCTGGCCTGCTCACCCCAAGCACAGAGACACTACCTCTATTTCTGGTTGCCAATGCTGCTCAATCTGGATAGACAACTTTTTAGTTCTACTCTGCCTTGACTTTTCAGGACCATTTAATAAAGACCATTATTGGTCTTTCTTATGCTTCTCCTCATTGAAATACTTTTTCACTGAACTTCCAGGATGCTACATGCTCCTGGTTACCTCTCTCCTCTCTGGCCCTAGTCTCTTAGCTCTGGGTTTGCCCGGGGACTAGACTTCGGACTCCATCTTTTCCCTATGTTTTCCTCTTGATATTTCCTTTATGCACATGACTTTAAATATCATCAATATGTAGACAACTTCTAAATACATTTTAGCCTAATCTTTCCACTGAAGTCCAGCTGCCTTTGCAGCGTCTCTACTTGGACACCTAATAAGATTCTCAAAACTTAACTTTTTCAGTACCAGCCTATTTTCCTTGCTACCTGCTCTACCTTCATCTCAATGAAATCATGCTCGACTTCTCCTTTTCTCTCACATCCCACATTCCATATAATGGCAAATCCTGTGGGCTTACCTTCAAAGTATAGTTAGGATCTGACCAATTCTCAATACCTTCTATGCTCCTGTCCTGATCTGAGACACCATCTTCCTCTGGATGACTGCAGTAGCCTCCTACATTTATCACTGAGTATGCCCTTGCCCCACAGCAGCAACCAGGGGTCCTTTAAAAAAAGGTCAGGTCATATCACTGTTGGAGAAGTCCCTTCAATTCTTCCCATTTCACTCAGGCAAAGCCAAAATGGTTATAATGTTGTATTTGGGCCTTACCTGATCTAGTCCCCAGTTACATCTCTGACCTCATCTCCACATACCCTGTACTTACTCTTGACTGAAAAAAGTGCACAGCCTAAAAGTTGAGAATTATGTTCTATTCAGCAGACTTTCTGAGGAATTAAGCCCCGAAGACAGCCTCTCAGATAGCTTGGAGGGACCGCTCAGAAGAGGTAAGGGAGGAGCCAGGATATATAGGAGTTTCTGCAACAAAGACCAGGTAGTCAGTACATCAAAAGATTACTGTTAATTAAAGAAAACCAGACGTCTCAAGTTCATGGATTTAGCACTTTTCTACATATGCGAGAATGCAAGGGTCTGGGCTCATTGAAATGATTCCTTTGATAGGCCCCTTAACTATCTAGGGCCAGTAGCCTGCTTTCCTCCATTCTGAGTCCCCTCAGGGTGCATAGTCAGGGGGCGGCTGCAGTGACTGCCAGCTTGGTGGTTGGCAGCCTGTTTGTCTCCATCCTGATTTCCTTCAGGGCTCACCATCCGGGTGGCTGTAGTGGCTTGATGGTTTGATGACTGTGACATCCTTTGTTTACTAATATGACAGGTGATGTTTTTCATCCACATTACTTACCTTGATTCTGCCACACCAGCCTCTTTGCTGTTACTCGGACACGTTATCACGTATCTCCTCATGACCTTTGCTCCTGCTATTACCACTAGCTCTTCCCCAGACAGGGTGTGGATCATTATGTCACCTTTCTCAGGCAATTAAGCAAATGCTACTTTCTCAGTGGGGCCTTCTTGGTCTACTTCATTAATTAATTAATTAATTAATTTTCAATAATATGGCTAACACTAATACTGCTTTTACTATGTGCTAGGCATTGCCCTAAATATATTACAAATATTAATTCATTTAATCATCACACTAACCCTGTGAGTCAGTATTATTATTATCTCTATTTTACAAATCAGAACCCTGAGGTGCCGAGAAGTTAAGTAATTCACTCGACGTCACAGAGCTGCCGTGTAGGGAATCCAAGATTCATAGTAGAGCAGAGGAAGGGCAGTTGTCATTTCTCTGCCTATTTTACTTCATTTGTTTATTAGAGAATAACATGCCAAGTTCACATGGCTCTTCTGACAATCAAATAAGAGGCCATTAAATACTTTGCAAATATTGGGCATCATTATTAGGAATTGCAGTTCACACTTGGGAATGCCTCATTTGGGGGACATATCCTAGCCTGGATTTTTTCTGTTAAATTTTGAATGTTGTATTTTTTGTTACAAAAGTAAACACAGTGAAGAGGGATATAGCATTGTGTAGACTACTTCTACAGCATCATGTGTTCATAATCACATATTTTTGATGGTAAATGTAATGAACAAACTAGTATGCTGGGTGCTTCAGAGAGTACTGAAGAAGTTCAGAAGTGTTGAGAAAGATGACCCGAAGGTGGTTTCACTCTTGTGGAGAGCAAGACAGTAATATATTTTTTAAATATTTATTTATTTATTTGGTTGCACCAGGTCTTAGTTGTGGCACGTGGGATCTTCGTTGCCGCATGAGGGCTCTTTTTTTTTTTTTTAAACATCTTTATTGGAGTATAATTGCTTTACAATGGTGTGTTAGTTTCTGCTTTCTAACAAAGTGAATCAGTTATACATATACATATGTTCCCATATCTCTTCCCTCTTGTGTCTCCCTCCCTCCCACCCTCCCTATCCCACCCCTCTAGGTGATCACAAAGCACCGAGCTGATCTCCCTGTGTTATGCGGCTGCTTCCCACTAGCTATCTATTTTACCTTTGGGAGTGTATATATGTCCATGCCCCTCTCTCGCTTTGTCACAGTTTACCCTTCCCCTCCGCATATCCTCAAGTCCATTCAAGACAGTAATATTTTAGCAAGATGTTAAGAACTGAGTTATTCGAGGCAGAAAAGGCTTAAAGAAAACAGAGATAATAATGCAACTGCTCGCTTCTTCTATTTATGAAAGTCTGCTGTTTTTTCATCCTTGCAATGACTACTAATAGATTTGTATAGAAAAAGAAGATAGTTGTGTGGAGTAAATTATACCCTTCTGGCAGCCATTCTTCCTTATTTATAGTGCTCAAGTTTCCTTTGGGGAATTACTGCCATCCCCTGGTGTGGAGTTTTGGCGGCATTGTAATCAGAGTAGCTTGCCCGTCCACAGGGCAAACAAGTAGGGTGGACAAACACAGAGGGGCAAGTCCCCTCAACCAGATACTTCCTCTCTTCAGCCTGGTACAGGCAAGGGCAGGCACCTGACAAACATGGAGCCAGGGGGACTCTTAGGACCAGGAAACTTGCGCAGAGTGATGCCAGCAAGGAGACATGGCTGGAGTTCCATCGTTCCCATGATGCTGGCCAGAGAAGGTCAGTGGATCCTGCATCCCAGTCTCCCGAAGAGTGAGTACCTACTCCTGCAGCTTCTAAGCCTAGTTCTCCAGGCTTACCTTCTTCCTGTGAGCTGCCCAGTAGTCTTCCATTAAATTCCCTCTTTTAAAATCTGAAGTTACTTGTAAACAAATAAACTAGGATACAACTAGATCAAAACACGACAAGAGATTATCTCTACAGATCACTCAACAGTCCCAACTGTTTTGAACACAGTTACAGGTCACCCTCGGCTTGTTCTGTCAAGATCTTTTCCTCCTCCAACATTATGCAGCTGACGTTTTCATATCACCAACACATGATTCCTACTTTACATCATCCTGAGACAGGTGTTGTAGAAATGTGTTCATAATAAATAGAGTAAAAGGGCAGTATGTTTTGTAGGTGACATTTTGGCGAGAAAGGAAGAAACTACATAGGGGACCTATAAGAGTCACCATTTTCTCTGCCCCATCTCTCCACCAATTTCAAATGTGTTATTAATCAAAATACGGAGATAGTACTGGGAACATGGCTTTGTTAATATAAAGAAAAAATCAGATATAGAACAGGGAAACTAATATAAGCATAAGCAATGTTTTCTTATCCCTGTTTTCGAGTCTAACTTTCTGTCTTTTCCTTTTTGCCAATCAGAATCCCATCATCACAAAGAATGTGCTATCAACTTTAATTACTGATGCTCAAGTAAAAGTGGCTTAGACCTTAAAGTGAGGGAATACAAGATTACCTATTTGTTCCTAAAATTACCTAAAATGAAAATAAAGGATAAAAGGGGTATAATTCTATAAGAACAAAGAAAATATAAATGATAAAACAGTAGAAGATATACTAACTAAATTTTGAAGATGAGAGTTCTGGATAATAACTTTTTAAATCAGAGAAAACCAACAAATGCAAATTAATTTCCACTAAAGAACTCTGCAAAAACTCAAAATGAGAGACACCAGATAATTCTGCAGGTGGGCGGCATGGATAACACTGAAAAAGAATGTTGGTTAAAATTCTCTAAGGAGCGGTTAAACTCTCCAGACCCTCACTAGAGTGGCAAGCTTAGTTTTCTGTACACAGTAGACAGTGGACAAATGTTTTTTTATTAATTGAAATGACACAGCATTGTAGTAAATTTTCACTGACATTTGAAAGAGTCCTTTTTTGAACCAAAGAGACAATAACATTTGATTAAAGGTTCATTGGGGTTTATGGATTATATGCAATGTCTAAGATCTAATGGTGGGAAAGATTGGGGGAGAGAGGAAACATAATTGGTAAAGCTGTCTGATAGGGCTATGGGGTTCATTTTACTATTCTCCTTACTTTTTCATATGTTTGATTTTTTCCATAAAAAAAAGAAAAATCTTAGATACTCAAAGAAAAGCTCAGAAGTTGGCAAAGTCTACTTATTGTTATGCCTCTTCTTCTCTGAAAGTAACCTGAGTTTTAGCCTTAGATGAGAGGCCCATTTAAGAGGACAGCTGGTTCATTCTGTCTGGTGCTATTGTTTCTCTTGGATCAATATTTCTCATGCATTGTTGAGGCTGTGCTTAATATGTCTCACAAGTGGTTTAACACAGAGGTACTTGTGGCTACACCTGAGTGGAGGGTGGTTACTGAATGATTGAAAGAACAATTGAAAGAATGCGAGTCTAGGAACAGAAGAGAAGAGAAGAAAAAAGCGACATCTTCCAGCAAGTGATGGAGTGCTCTTATTAGAGGTCATATGAAGATTACAAATTATCTTTGGATGTTACGTCTGTTCATTTTGGAATTGTGACGGCCTTTCACTTTTTAAGATATACAGATGTTATTCATCATTACCCACCCGACTCTTTAGAGAACTGAAATCTGGTCTTAACACCTCAAATTACATTTAATAAGAAGCATAAGCATTTCAGGATTAGGGTATGAATCTTGCTTCCTTAGAAAATTATAGAATAAGGGTAACAAAAATAGGGGTGGGAATGAGAAAGACAGGCATCAAGTAATAGAGACAAAAGACAGATGGAAGTGAGATGGTGGGAGAGGGAAGGAAATGACATATTTTCCTTTCAAGTCTGTGCCTGGCTCTTATTTGAGTACAGTAATCTGATTCATGCTTATACTCTGTGTCTGATTTATTACCAATTTCATCATGAGTGCCCAGCTCCATTGGCTCTTGCCCATTTGTCTCCAAGGTAGTGAAACCACCGTCCACAGAATGACTGTACCAGCTGACCCTGTTAGCACGTTTAACTCTCAACTTAAACGTCTCCTTTTGCTAGTTATTTTTAGATTTATTGTTGTATGGGATGTGTATGTTGTATAGCAATATGATACCTATGGAATGTTCTGAACTGTGTAAATCAATCACCGTAATAGCATCTCCGGGTGAAACCAGGGGCAGCGAGGACAGGATGAAATGAGACAGAGAATGGAATGGAGGAAATGGGCAGCAAAGAGTGACAGAAAGGGGGTGGAATACCACTGGAAAAAGTACTTAGGAATTAGAAACAGAGAGTGATAAGGGAGGCAAGAGAGTGAAGAAATGAGAGAGACAACTCAAAATGAAGATTTAAGCATGACTAGACAAAAGCATAATTAAGGGAGCAAATTAAAGATCAAGGATCATTGGAAAATAAACAGTGCATTGGTAAATAACAGTACCTGTGCTTTAAGAAAATAATAGAATATTAAACCTTGCTAATTCACAGGGTAATAGAAATGCATCTCAATAAAGACGTTCTTTATGATGTACTAAAGACAGGCACAGAAAATCATAGAAAAATTTGTTTGGGGAAGTAGAGTGTTTTAGTTACCCAGGAGCTGGTAAAAATTGGTTAGAATTAAAAATGGAAAAAATGAAATAGTGATCAAATGTCCTGATGAAGAAATAGAAAATGAACAGATTTTGAGGCTTTAATCAGGGTAAATAAAATGCAAAAGTAATTCTCAAACTGAAGTCTTGGATGGAAACGAGTTTTTCTGAATTTTCACTATCAATTTGTTAAACGTTGGACCTCATTGTCTTATTCTCATTGTTTATGAGTGACAGGAAAACGCCTTTAGGTATGTGGTACCCATTTCTTCATGTATTTGGTATCCTCCCTAAGCATTCCTTATCTCTACTATGTCTCCTATTGAGTTAATAATGAGAAAAGATTTTGACCCTCCCCACAAATACCTTGTTGTAGAGTATGCCATGCAGTGCCAAAACCCCTTTGGTGATTTATTTTATCTCTTCAGACTAACTTGATTTTAAAGGAGCTGTAGTTAAAGTTTAGCCTTAATTATGGAATAATCTTGCCTTTTCATTTTCTTCTTGAGACATTCAATATTACTAAGTGTGTTTGACTACCAACTTTCATGCTTGGTTTTAGGCAGAATTTATAGTAATTGTTTTGGAATTTTTAATTGGATGTATAATAATTGAGGTGAAGGCTTTTTACCTAATTTCCCTAAGAGTTCACTTGCTACTAAATAAGCATGAAAGATACTTTCTGTTTCCATTATATTTTTATATTAGTAATTATACCACTTAAAGTTTAAATAGGCTTCAAGAGCAAACTGTAACATGAAATCAAAGAGTTAGCATTTTTCCTTGTCATCAACTTTCTTTATTTTAAATACGTGTCTTGCTAATCTCCAAATGAATTACCTTGTTTTAAATTCACATTTAAAAATCAAATGAGATTACAAATGTAGTATTTGAAATTATCGATATATGGCTATAGATATCTGAGATAAAATAACTGGGTAATCCACACTGAAATATGAGTTAAATAGTGTGCTGATAACCCTTTGATGTAAGAATGATTAAATTGACTTTTGATTACGTCTATCTTTTTTCTCCTTAATAACATAATCCCCTGTAGAAAACAAATGAAATAGAATTGAAACTATATTCTTATGTTTGCAGATTTTCTTTAACAAAAAGTATAGTTCAAAGTTAAATTTAAATTTAATTATTGCTGTACTTGAAGCATCAAGTGGTTTTTTAAAGCCAAAATTATTCATAAAGTTGATCTGCTTTTGTCCTGAAGCCAGATTTTACTGAAAAACTGTTGTGGAATGATTGTATTTGTTGAAATACAAATTACAAAAATGAGCCTTGACTTTTTCAAAGTTTAGTTGTATTAAACAACTTCCTGTAAGACAAGTTTCAGCAGATCAGCATAAAATTTTCTTAATTTCATTACAGCCTGTAAATTAAAATTAATGAGTCTGACACCCACAATTAACAATGAAAAATGCAGATTGTTATAATTACTTAAGCAATAACATTGCTTTACATAGAAGACTTAAGGTGCTCCACAAATTATTTACAAGTGTTATATAAAACACAAAAAATGACAATTTCAATTTATTTTGTCAATGCAAAAAACCAAAATCCTTACTAAAACCTTTCTCGTTTGGGAATCTCTCTCCATGCATAATTAAGCAAATTTGATTGCAATTAAGCTTGGCTTCTACAGTAGAGTTTTAATTAATGCAAATCTGGCATCCACATCTATAAGATTAATTTTAGTGAATTAAAAGAAAACAACAAAGCACGTTTGAAAGTGCAGTCGTATTGTTGAAAGGACAGAATTTAAAAGCTGGTTATTTTTCAGTCTTTCATGTGTATAGCCTTTGACTTAGACTTTAAAGAGTGGATATTTTATTCTGATTTGTTTTTTTGTTTTTAAATGCTTTATTAAACAAGACCATCAAATGTACACACAATCACTTCAGAAAGACATCTTTAAAATTCAATATACATTAGAAGCAGGGTCTACTCATGTTATATATAGGTGTATATATGTGTGTATGTGTATAAATGTGACTATATACACACACACTCATACACACACAATCCCTGCTACCTTTGCAGAATTAGATGTGAAACTCATCCACAAATACACGTAGATTTTGTTTTACATGTTTTTAAAAATAGGTTTAGTGTTTATATCTCAAATTTTAAAATACTGACAGAGAGTATTATTGTTGAGGCCGTATTCTCTTTAATAGAAGTGCTTAAGGTGGAATACCAGGTAAAGCATAGAAATCACTTGTATTATCATGTACATATTTGTTGTTAATACCATTTGATGTAATTTTATTTAATTTACAATAGAAATTTTCTCACTCCTTGTGTTCTATTTTACAGAAATATAGATGTTGTTGAATACATATTAAAATAATTAAGTATCCTAAATACATGACGTAGTTTGGAAACAAACTTGAAGATCTTGATTATTTTTTTTTTAATTTTGAATTTTATTATATTTATTTTTTTAGACAGCAGTTTCTTATTAGTTATCCATTTTATACACATTAGTGTATATATGTCAATCCCAATCCCCCAATTCATCAGTTCCTGATTATTTAGAAAAAAATGGAAAAGATGTTGCTATTAGCAGTAGGATTTCTTGATATCCAAAATTTCAAGTTCTTTTTTCATAGGATGAATTGATGAGGTGGTTGTAAATATGTAAGGGTTTCTACTTCCATTTTGGCCAAGGCCTTAATACCATGGATGTCAGGTAAAGTTGGACAGCACAGAACTTGCAAAGGAGCAGGGGTACCACTAGCTTTAGAAGCCTCAGCCAACAGCCACTTCAAACATATGAAAGTGTCAAAGTTGGAAATTAGAGAGGCTACTATCTTTGGTGTGACATTTTCTCCACTTTCCTACCCCCAACATGGACAAGGAAGGGTCTCTTCTCCTTTATCCTTTGAGAGTTTTGAGAAGATATTTGAGGAGATTGATAATGATCCTGATGTTGGAGGCTGGTGTTGACCCTGCTGAGACCTCAAAGGTAAGAGGCTGCTGTGGAAACCTGAGGCAGATGAGTAGAGAGAGAAACTGGGCTGGACCGAGGGCTAATTTCAGTTAACATGTTGCCAAGAGAGCCACCAGGAAGCTTCCACACATGGGAAACACACAAATGTTGCCATGAGGAAGAGATTCAGGTTTGTCTATTTACAAAGTCCGGAAAGTGTTGCCTCTAAAATCTCTCCAATCCCGGAAGAATCTATTGTCTATTTACTATGTCACCCGTTAAGACTTTGTTCCTACCTTTTATGTGCTTTGCCTCTCCCTTTTCTACTTTTCACCAATCTAGAAAATCCAGAAGCCCCTAGGGGAGAAAGGAGGGCAAGGGATGTGAGTAGAAGCTTAGTGAATAGAAAACAAGTCTTCTGCCCTCTTTGCTGCAGGCCCAAGTGTGGGGGAAGTTTTGATATTAGGTGAAATTTGGCATTTTAATGATTGCACAGACTGTGCATATTGGCTACTCAATAGTTACACGAATAAGGTAATTTTGACAGGTCAAGGGCAAGTCAAAATAAGTAAAATTGTAATAGTAACTAGTTATTGAGCACTTATGTGCCACTCTGATTTCCGTCTACAATGGTGTCAAAATTATATTGTCTTTTTAATGGATTTCTGTGCATTTATTCTTAACAAAAGCCTTCAGGTTATAAATAATTCTGGATTCATAGGAAGTTGCAAAATATAGTACAGATAGATCCTACGTACCTTTAATCATATTTCCCCTAATGATAACATCTTACAAAATATCAAAGCAAGGAAAATGACATTGGTACAATCCACAGACCTTATTCAGAATTCGTCAGTCAAAATTACATTCTTTTAATGTTTCTTATATCTTCTGTGCTTTAGTGCAGCAGTCCCCAAGTTTTTTTGGCGCCAGGGACCAGTTTCGTTGAAGAAAATTTTTCCACGAACCGGGGCGGGGGATGGTTCAGGCGGTAATGCGAGCAACGGGGAGCGGCAGATGAAGTTTCGCTTGCACAGGCTGCTCACCTCCTGCTGTGCGGCCCAGTTCCGAACAGGCCGCAGACTGGTACTGGTCCACAGCCCAGGGGTTGGGGACCCCTGCTTTAGTGCATCTACCACCCACTGAAGTAGACAATTTTTAATTTATGGGATGCATATGTATTTTGTATTGTGGGAATTAGAGTACCCAAGGCATTCACAGTCTAGAAGGAGAGCCATATCCATAGAGAACTACTGTATTTCATCTAATCTAAGATTTCATCAATTGTACAATAAGATGTACCATTATTTTATGTGACACTGAAAAATAAATTGTGGGGAATTCCCTGGTGGTCCAGTGATTAGGACTCCATGCTCTCACTGCTGAGGGCCCGGGTTCAATCACTGGTCAGGGAAAGAAGAAGAAATAAATTATGTCAAATAATAACATTTTTGTCGTTATAACACACATCCTGATTTCAGAGATATTAAATGCAAAAGATAGTGCATTTTGAAATTAACAGTATATAGTAAATACTATAGTAGCACTAGTTAAATAATTAATGGAGTAATTTATTTCCTGGGGTAGGGGATTAAACAGTTGAGGGATGTCTAAGAGAAAGGCACAGAGAAAATAGGGCACAAGAATAAGAATTTAAAAGGCAATAGGTTCTTGCCAGAGAGTGAAAGGTATGAAGGGCACTCCAGGCTGGAGAACAGCCCCAGGAGAGTGGGCCCATGAATATGAGCAGGGCATTCTTCAGTCATATGCAGTGGTTAATTGGGAGTATGCATGGAGGGACAGACACAGGGTTAGGAATGAGGCTAGAAAGGAGGGTGAAATCAGTTGGTGAAAAGCCATGCATGCTACTCTAAAGAGAATGGACTTAGTTATATATTCACTGGGGAGCATTTAAGCAGGAGACTGGCATAATCTATGTTTTAGAAAAATCCTGCAATGGTGTGAGGACACATTATGGGGAAAAAACTAGAGGAAGGAGATACATTACCAACTCGTATTGGGTCTGCAAAATACCGATAGGAAATCTTGATTAGACATAGGCTTTATTCCTTAAGAAAAAATGCTTAAATATTTAAAATATCTTTTAATACTAATATACCACAACCTAATTATGTTAAAATGAAAATCTTCCCTCACCTAACCCCTCACAATTAGAGATGTCTTCCTTTCAGGTCCTAGAGCATATTATTTAATCACTGATCTAAAAAGCTTTTCAGTCTAATTAATTTTAATCTTTTTTTTTTTTCTTCTACATTCCATGTAGATTGTAAGCCTCTTGGTGCTGGAAAACCAGTCATCACTACACCTGTTGGGAACCAGGTATGGGAGAGGAATAGGGCAGAGGAAGTATAGGTGGGAAACTGGAGTTAATGCAGTGGTGCAGACAGGAGAAATGGCCATTTGATGTAGGTGGTAGGAAACAGATTAGAAAGAAATAGATGTCTAAAGATGCTTCGGAACTGAGATTCAGAATCCTTGAAGATTGATAGCCTATGGTAGCTGGGACAGGCAGGGATCTAGAAGTCTTTTTCTCTGGCATGGGGAGCTGGGTGAAAAGCTGCCCTTTACTGACCCAGGGAACCTGGAAATGGAGAAGTTTAGGGGAGAAAGTTGCTGTGGGCATGTTATGTTTAACATTACTTTAAGAACAGGACTGAATAACCAAAGTAACCCTGACAAAAAAGAACAAAGCTGGAGGCATCATGCTTCTGAATCTCAAACTATGGTACAAAGCTATAATAACAAAAACGCTGTGGTACTGGTGCAAAAATGGGCACGTTGACCAGTGAGACATAATAGAGTGCCCAGAATTAAACCCTGGCATATACAGTCAACTAATATTTGACAAGGGAGCCAAGAATATCCAATGGGAAAAGGATAGTCTCTTTAACAAATGGTGCTGGGAATTCAGAAACAAACATAAGTATATGATGGAGATGGATTCTAAATAGTAGGGGAAAGGAGAGAATGTTTATTAGATGATGTTGGGAAAGCTAGATTACTCTATAAAAAAGTACTTATATTTTTATGTTCTAAAATATTAAAAATAAATTCCAGATGGATTAACCTGAAAGATAAATTCTAAACCTGGACAAGTGTAGAACTCTTGACACAAAATGACTCTATCCAAATCTCTGCACTGAGAGACAACCAAACTCTAGCATAACTTCTACCAGAATAAAGCTGTGTTCCTAAGATGACTCCAGGCCCCTCTAAAATTCCTACCTGAGAAGGCTCAGCATTGCCAGGAAAACTTACTGTTTGTTCCAGCCAAAACCTGGTGAGAGACAGATAGGCCCCTGTGATGGTTAACTTTATGTGTCACCTCGAATGGGCCATAGGGTACCCAGATATTAGGTCAAACATTATTCTGTGTGTATGTGTTTTTGAATTAAATTAACATTTGAGTGGTAGACTTGAATAAAGCAGATTGCTCTCCCTAATGGAGGTGGGCCTCATCCAATCAGTTGAAAGCATGAATAAAACAAAAAGGCTGACCCTTTAAATAAGAGGGAACTCCTCCTACAACCATTTCTTATGGTTGAGCTACAACATTGTTTCTTTCTAGCCTTCAGACTCATAGACTTCAGAAACATTGACTTTTCTTGGGTCTCAAGCCCACTAGGTTTGGGACTGGAACTGCCTCCTGGTTCTCAGCCCTTCACACTTGGACTGGAACTGTACATTGTCTCTCCTGGGTCTCTTGCTTGTCTGCTAAAGATCCTAGGACTTCTGAAACTCTATAATCATGTGAGCTACTTCTTTATAACAAATCTCTCTCTCTCTCTCTCCCCCCTCCCTCTCTCTCTAAATATATCTATATCTACATCAACATCTATCTATCTATCTATTTCCTATACCCACATTCTATCAATCCTGTTTCTTTGGAGAACCCTGACTAATACAGTCCCTGAATCAGCATTTAGAGCAGCGACTTTAGAAAGCTTTCAATTATAAATCCTTTCTCTGCTCTTTGAGATATAAAACTCCTACCCCAAACTGTTTACTTAAGGCTTTGATAAGCATCTCTTTAAAATACAAACATTCAGGGAGAAAACTCTGACTCTCTCTCCCATTCCCTCTTGGAAGGTAAAGGCCTAACTTCCATGGGCACCTTGCTTCAGTTTATACCACTACCTCCTGTTGTAGAGATATGAGAGGTTTTTTTTCTCCTCTGGATAATATGTCAATTAACAAATCCAGGTGGCCTAGTCACATGGCCTAAGTTCCCGTCATGTTCCTCAGTGCCTTTCCCTTAGCATCCCTCAGCTTTGAAAAAGTCTAGAGACTTTTGTTTCAGTGAAATTGAGTTCAGTTTATGCTGAACCCTCTTCCTTATTACAAAAGTATTACTGACTTTAGTCCACATCTCTTTCACTACTGTCCGGCTTTGTTTCCACTGGACAGGCTAATGGAAGAAAATAAAGAAAAATGTTTTTGTGACTTTAGGTGGGGGTGGGAAGAGTACTTCTTAAACAATAACTCAAAAGCATAAACCATAAGGAAAAGTAATAGATTGGCTACATAAAAATAAAATCTTCTGCTCAGTGAATAACAACATAAATATGGTCAACATGTGGATAACTGACTAGGAGAAGATATTTGCAAGACCTAAGCTAGTATTTCAAATATACAAGCAAAGCCTGTAAATCCATAAGAAATGGAGATGGTATCCTATAGAAAAATAAGCAAAGGATATGAATAAGGACTCCATGGAGATGGCAGAGAAGTATGAAAGCAGAAATCAAGTTCACTCACTAGTGGTCAGAAAAATGTGGAGTAAAACTACAATGCAAAATCTCTTTACACTTAGAGTGGAAAAACTGAGAAATGGTTGGGTAATGGCAAGGTCAATGAGGATGTGAGAAAATAGTACAATCATTCTAGAAAGCAATCTAGCCGTATTAGTGCAATTAGTTACAGTGTCTCCTTCTACAGGAAACGTACTTCCAGGAAGCTCTTATTTACAGTTTCACAGGAGAACATGAACAAGTGACTGAATTGGTAGTAACAGGATGATGAAAGTTATTTAGGTGACTATCTCTAGGAGAGTGGATGCATGGAATATTACACAGCAGTCAGAGACAATGAACTAAATGTACACACAGAAACATGAGTAGATTTTATCAATATAGTGTTGACTCAAATACGATACACTAAGATCTCTAGTATATTATCATTTATGTAAATTAAGAATGATACATGCATAAAACAATTCAATATTTCTTTTCAAGACTACTTACATACAGAGTATGCACTGTGCTTTTATGTGTTAGATAATCAGAGAAAGAAGGGGAATAGGATGAAGAAATTAAATGAGACAAGAGAGGGATCTTCTAAGGTCTTAGGGGGTCATGATCTGAGGAGAATGATGAATTCAACACCCATCGAAATCTAATTTAAAAAGTAGAGAAGTCTAAGTTCAAATATCTTTGATGGACTTTTTCTTATAGTTTTACATTGTTTTATGTTTGCGTAGTTCTGTATTTTGTAGATTTGAGAACATTTTAGCCTGAGAACTAGTGATTTCATACTCATGATATATCTAATTATTTTCATAAAACTGGAAAAGATCCCTAGGATAATAATGGATAATATTTATTTTTTACAATGAACCGACACTCTCAGTAATTTACACCCATTACTCCATTTTATTCTCAAGTCAGCCTTGTAAGGTAAATTCTACCATCTTTACAGATAAGCAGACTGAGGCATAGCAAGATTAAGTAGCTTGCCCAAGATTAGCTAGTAAATGACAAAGACAATAGTAGATGAAGTTATAGAATCTTTGCTTTCTAAATTCAAAGATGATGCAATTAAGCTGTACAAGACAGGCACCCAGCCACCACAACTATTCAGATTCTACATGAAATAATAGTTAAATAATACAAAGACCAGGCAGACTGTACTCCAGTTCACTCCATAGGTATTATTTTCTTCAAAAAGGTAAAAGTCTGATGAATTCTGTCTTTAAGCAGTGAACTTTACTCAAGTTTCCAGATTACTCTCGTATCAGCTTGTTAACTATTTCTTCAACAACCATCTCTCCTCAACAATTTGTAGGGTTAGCTTTCTTTGTTACTTAAGCAAAAAATTTTTAGGTGTAGTTGTTCCACTTACTGATTACTTTTACTACTTTTACCTCTACTTCATTTCTTTGAGAAAACATTTAAGATCAAATTAAAGCTGTTTGCAGCACCCATCCATCTGTCATTATTTGAACACATTGATGAATACTTTTCAGGTGAAGAGATAAGGCTGATTTCTTATGGAATGATGAGATGTAGACAAACTGAAATTATGGCATGATTTTGTTGGAGCTGATGATACAAGACATTAAGCTAACTTCTTAAAATATCCTTCTCCCTACCCCCCTCAGAAATTTGAAAGAAAAGGAAAATTAGGTCAAATTTTTAAAGGTTAGAATCCAATATAAGGAAACAAAAGAGAGCTAGATAGTTAAACTATATTAATTCAAGAGAGCCACGGAATAATGACAACAATAACAATGGCAATAATGGTGACAATGAGAGCAGCTAACCCCTATATGGCACTGTGTTAAGAGTCTAACATAAATTACCTTTTCCATTATCAGAACAACTCTATGACTCAGCAAGGGGGGTGCGGCTTTTGAATCAGGCATTCACTTGAACTTCATTTGCTGGATGGGAAAGGGAAACACATCTCACTTAGCTGGAATCTGGGAAGCTTGGGATGAGGGCAGAAGCTGGAGTATCAAAGGAAACAATGCAGATCCAACTGAAAGAATGCACACTCACCAAGATCCTCCTGGGCTGGAGACCAAAGTTCTCTGCCTTGTTCACACGAAGGTCTTGGCCCTTCCTGTGCCTTGCTTTCTTCACCCAGTCCTCAACAAAATACTGCCATTGGTTAGACATTGGTGTCTGATGGAAAGGATGGAGCTTGTAACACGGAATTGTGGCAAAAGAATTGTTTTGTTATATGAGTTGTAGTTTAAGTGGTAGTGACAAGATCTATGTTTCAGGAAAACATGAAAAGCCAAGTTAGCTTTCTTGCAATTGTCACTGGACAGAGAGATAAAACTTCATTTGGAGTGGGAGATGAAAGTCTATTCTGTACACATTAAAAGAAAGATGAAAATTACTGTCTTGGGTATTTAGAGAAAGTGAAGCAATAGCTGTTACTCTGAGAGATACGGATTTGTACCTCACCTGTCTAGGAGTGACACCATGATTTGAAAACAAAAACACACGAAAATATTACCGATTCTTAATGTCAAAAGTTGTCCATAAGGCAGGATGTGTGAATTGAGAATGTGGGACATTTGGGGCCTTCAGGGAAAGGGTAAATTGCTTTTGATGCAGCCTGTCTCTCTCCCTAGGGGAAATTCTACCACATATTGATTTTTAGCTGCAATGTGTTACTACATATTTATGCCCTTGAATATGTATTTATTACAATTTTATGCAGCCCATTTTCATGATGTGAATTATTTGTCTCTCTTAAGGGATATCTATATTTTTTCCCAAGATCACATCAAATGAAAAAAATAAAGAAAATAACTCCATTTGAAGCAAAAGCAATCCTGTTCTCCCACAAATCAAACCCAAATAATTAAACACAACCAGGAAAAAAAAATAAGGAAGTTTATTCCTGTGATTTGGGATTAATTTCTTTACACATTTTTTGGGATTCATTTCTGGTCATGGTTACAAGCTCCCTTTCACAAATGTCTCCTTTATATGATGAAATAAATTCAAGCTTAAAAATACTTTATAGATACAAGAATGTAAATATTGGTAATTTTGAACACTGCTGGAAGACATCTGACATAGTATTAATAAGGTTTGCATTATAAGTGACTTCTCCCGGTCCCCACGATTCGGTTCAATCATCACTTCCATCTCATCATTTCTGCTTCCACCTCTATTGTAGCAAGACTAAAATGAAAAAGCTTTTTTTGAACCATCCTGGAGGAAAGATAACTTCAAAATTTGGGGAAGTTATTGCCTCCTGTCCAGAGTCCACCATTTCCTCAAATGGGCAGTGAGGTCCAGCCCCACAGATCCAACAGTGATGGGTACAGTAATGAAGAAAAGAAATGGTAATTATAGTGACTGTACTGTCCTAATCTGTTTCTTCATTTTCATGGCTGTCATATCCACAATCAACATTCAGCATGATTGCCAGGCACTTAGTCTTTAGCCTAAAGTGGCCAGAACAAAGTTTAGGACAACTATTGCAAAGCCAAAAGTTTCAGATACTTGTGTTCATACATCTCAGAGCCAACAGCAGCTGCAGTGAAGAGGGATTCAGATGTTTGTCTCCAGAGGTAGCAAGAGAGGGCCATTTCATTCCTAATAATTTGGGCCAGTGGTCTGTTCAACTGCTACAATTCTTGCTGTCTTTCAGGGGGTTTTGCCTGCAAACTAGAAGGCTTGAAAACCAGCAGTGATGTTTGGTACCTGTATGGTACTAGTATAAGCACAGAGAACACAAAGGGCACTAGATGGAGAGCATCACACCGGGCAGAATGTACGTTTCAGAGCCTCAGGGCCCATCATCGCAGAAACCTGTGACGACTCTGAGTGGTAGAATGGTTAGTCCATTAGGTGCTGGTACTCCAACACTGGAAGAAGGCTTTGCTTGGCATTACTTTCTCAGGAACTTCAAGCAATGAGGGCCTCCTGTAGCATCAGCAGGAGCTGGGTGCCAGGCAGCTCCCTCAATACTTTGCCTCTTCTGTAGATCCCCACCTACTCCTGGGGAAAAGAAGTGAGTCTGGGATTTTCTGGTCTGGGTAATTTCTTCTCAGGAGCTCTTAGTCTGTGCCATGTGGACAGTTGTGGGGCTGACTGTTCACCAGTAATTTAGGCCTTGCCTTTTCCCTTACTTAGACCCAGTTTATATTTCTGTTCTGCAGCTACTATCTGCCTCATTTTCTGCATTGAGAAAGGACCCAGCCTGCCCTTCTCATATTGGTTGCTCTTTTTATAGTAATTAGATTAGCAATTATTAGACTGTAAATATAACCACAGGTCACAGGTCTTGCAAGCCACAAGAGCTTTTGTAAAGGTGTCCTTGATTATAACACTGGTTGATATTGAGGTCCAAGTCAGCTGTATGCCCAAGCCTGAGATTGGAACCTATACGTGGGTTGGACTTGAGAACTTGCCCTAGTCCAGAGCCCTCTGACTCCTGAGGTGTCCAGGCCCCCGGGCTCTCAGTGAGTCTAATGACCACTGCTGCTCTAATGATTTATGCAGCCTCTCATGTCAGACTGTCACTGCCCACCTTACCCACTCCAGTGCTGTCTTCCATTTAGGATTTCTAAACTTTCCCTTTCCTGACAATTCACACTTTCAAATGTACACTTACTCTTGTTTCCGTTAGCTCCAGTTCATCAGAAGCTAGCCCAAGAGGATCTGGTGGTGTTAATGGGCATTCCACCTCAAGAGACCACACTCCAAATGTTCTCATTGAGTCACAAAAGTGCTCCTATGGTCCACAGACATCATGTTGAGCAACGTTGCAATAGACTAGAAGTTGTATGGATCAGTGATCAAGAACTGTGAAGAGTCTGAGAAGTTACCTGACCTGCAAGCTAACAAATTAGTCCCTACCATAGTTTCATGGATGCTGGCAGAAGACACAAAACTCATTGGTCAGAGACCAAGGACATTATTACAGTAAGTAGAATAAATATCTGCCCTGGTTACCTGAGCTCTAATTCCCAAAGGGTGACATGAAGAGTATCAGATGACACATTGCAGAGGGACATCAAACATGCCTGTCCTTTGCTTCAGAGAGAAAAAAGAATCTCTATCTTCTAAGAAGTTAACCAAACCTGTTCTTTGCTCTGAAGGGAGATACTGCCTCTGTCTTCTAAGATTGTCCACTACATAAGCATCCTAGAAAAGACAGCTTGGAACAAAGGACAGTTATGACCTTGTTCATGAGATGTGCAGAAATGTGTGAGATCCATGGAGAATTGTCTGTCAACAAAACTTACTAATCACTAAAAAAAAAAAAAAAAGAAAGCGAGAGAAAGATAAAGACGAAAAGACAATTTCTGAAGAAATATAACATAAAAAGTCAAAGTAGTAAAAAACATGATAGTGTACAAAGTTGCAACTTTGTAGGATAAGTCTAGAGATCTAATATGCAACATGACTACAGATGATAATACTATATTGAACACTGGAAATTTGCCAAGAATGTAAATTTCAGGTGTTCTCACCATACACACACACACACACACACACACACACACAAAAATGGTAACTATGTGAGGAGATGTATATGTTAATTAGCTTGACTGCTGTAATCATTTCACTACATATATATCAAATAAACATGTTGCACACCTTAAATATAATTTTTATTTAAAAATTTTAAAATATATAAAAAAATAAAATTTTTAAAGTGATAAATGTAAAGGTTAAAATTTTACTAAGTTAAAAGGATATCAAACTTTGTAGAATAAACAGAATAAATACAATATGTGATAATTTCAAGAGACACTTCTAAAATCCAGTGATGTGGAATATTTGAAAAGAGTTGCCAAAAACGATGTGTTATGCAAATATAAAATGAAGAAAGAGGTACAAAACTGGAACACCAGAAAAAATTCTAATGAAAATCATGTTTTGTATTGATAAGAGTTAAAAATCTATCAAGAATATATGAACAGTCACAAGCATTTTTTAACCTCATGACATAGCTTTGAAATATGTCAAAACTGCCAGAAAATTAAGAAGAATTTCATAAATTCAAAATCACTGTGAAAGATTTTAGTACTCATCTCATAATTTACAGGACAAGAAAACAAAAAAGGGAATGACATAAAATATATGAATAGTTTAATTAGCATACATATAGAAATATTTTTCTCAAAAATGGATAATATACATCTTTTCAAATATGATGAGACAGTCACAAAAACTCTCCACATATTCTACATCAAAAAGACAAATCTAAATAAATTCTGCAGTTATGAATCATAAAATTCACATTTTGTGACCATAGTGTAATGAAAATATATATTAATAATGAAGTAATAAAACTTCCCCATCCAATCACTTAAAAATAATCTTCCAAGAAAACTCTTGAGATCAAGAAGTAGTCAAGATATCAATTAAAAAAAAAGAGTGATCTTTATTAAAACCCATGAGATGCAGCCAAAGCAGTATTCAAGAGGAAATTTGTAATCTTAAAATGCTATTTCCTAGATTAAAATAGACTGAAAATTTATGACTGAGACTTTCAGTTCAACAAATAAAAATAAAAGAGAAAATTAGAAAGAAACATATAATATAGGTAAAAACAGAATTTTATAAGATAAGAAAAAATAGACTTAACCAATAAAACTAAAAAGTTGTTCAGCAAAAAGACATATAAATTGGTCTAACCTTTAACAAGACTTTCTGGAACAAAAATAATAGTATTATAAATAAGAAAAAGACATAGTCATACTTGGAACTATATTCCAATAGATTTGAAAATCTAGATGAAATGAAGGATTTCCTAGAAATATATAGATTAAGAAGAGTAAAAAGAGAAAAGAACTATATAGACCAATAATCATGGGGGAAATTGACGAGGGAGGTAACTTCTAACAAAAGTTCAATGCTCAGATAATTTTACAGACAAGCTGTGCCAAATCTTCTTCCAATATTTCGACTCTTTCTAAACTAGATACAAATTGGCAGCCTCCCAAAGTCAACTGAGGGCATGCATTGCCCTGATATCAAATCCAGATATAGTTTGAGAGAAATAGTGGAAATCAAACAGCAATCTAAACTATAAAAAATCAATGGAAAATTCCTCATAAAGTATTAACGAATGGAAGCTACTCGCATATTAAAAGACTAATACATTACCAACAAGTAGAGATTTAGTATTCAAATGTTAAAATATTGATATATTTATTCATGTTTTATTAATATTTATATTATTAATAATGCTTCATTTATTAATGATATATTCATTAATATATTATTATATTAATTTATTACTAACATTTTAAGAAACAAACAAAAAATGAGCATCTTAATAGTTACCAAAAAACTTGACAAAATTTTTCATCCTTTTAAATTAAACTAATAAGAACCTCCAGGAATCTTCCCAGAAATGGAAGGAAATTTCTTAAACCTGATACACGTTTATTTATTACACACTCAGATTGAATGTCTTAATAGTGAAATAATAAAAATATTCTCATAAACAAGACAAGGCTGTCATCTCCTACCACTGTTATTTAGTATTGCACTATTTAATATTGTATTCTAGTAAGTGCAATAAAATGAAAAAGAAATAATAGCAATATACAATACTAGAAAAAAATTATTGTTTGCAGATATTAAAATTTACTATGTAGAGAATCAACTAAAAACTATTAAAACCAATACTAGGATTCAATAAGGTGGTCAGATATTTTAAAATAATTAATTTCTTTATTTTCCAGTAATAGTCAATAAGAAAATCAGATGGTGGTAATCAATTTCTACATTAAGATAAGCCAATCTGTAAATAACCTAAAAATAAATGTAATAACAATGTGAAAAGTCTCTATAGAGATAACTTTAAAGAAATTAATGTACAAAAAATCTTAATGGTTGGAATATAATCATTGGATTAATAAGAATACCTCTTGCCCTAAATAAGTGAATGCTTTTCCAGACTCAATTCCAGCATAATCCTTCTGGCATTTGACAATCTGATCTTAAAATTTGCTTAGAAGAGAAAGGTACAAGGAAAACCAAATCTGAGGGAAAGAAAAGTAACTTAATTTTTGCTGAGGTATTATTTATATAGAGTGAAATTCAGAGATTCTACATGTATGGTTTGATGAGCTTTGACAAAAGGATATACACATATAGCCCACACCCCTGTCAACATATTGAAATCTACAGCACCCCCAAAAGTTTCCTCTGGACATTTTACAGACATCCCTCAGCCCCTTCTGAGGAACCAGTATTGCAATATCCATCATCATAGATTAGGCTTGCCTGTTATACAATCTCATTAAAATGGAATCATACAGTATCTGCTCTTTTGCATCTGGCTTCTTTTGTTCAACATAATGAGATTTAAGATTCACCCTTTTTGGTGCACAAATCAGTTCAGATCTTCCTCAGCTTATGATGAGGTTATGCCTTGAAAAACCTGTGGTAAGTTGAAAATATCATAAGTTGAAAATGCACTTAATAACCCTAACCTACTAAACATCATAGCTTAGCCTAGCTTACCTTAAATGTACTCAGAACTCTTATATTTACCTACAGTTGAGTAAAATTATGGAACATAAAGCCTAATTTATAATAAAATGTTGGCTATCCCATGTAATTTATTGAATACTGTACTGAAAGTGAAAAACAGAATGGCTGCATGGGTACAGAATGGCTGTAGTGTATTGGTTGCTTATCCTCAGGATCACCTGCCTGACCTGGAGCTGCAGCTCTCTGCCCTGCCTGGCAACACAAAAGAGTATCAGAAAAGATCAAAATTCAAAGTACAATTTCTACTGACTTCATAGCATTTTTGTACCATTATAAATCTGAAAAATCTTGTCAAACCACTGTAAGTTGGGGGTGGTCTGTAGTTTGTTCCTTTTTATTGCTGAGTAATATTCCATTGTGTGAATAGCCACAGTTTCTCTACTCTTCTGTTAAGAGAAATTTAGATTGCTCCAGTTTGTGGTTGTTTTCTGGAGTCTATCTAATTTGTCCTTTTGATCTTTTGCCTGTCCTTACACATAAGGCTGGGGTGTGCTGAAAGCTCTGAAAAGCCATGTTCTCTCTTTGAAAACAGAGCTTGCTTCAAATGTAAGAGAAGGCAGTGATATTCTAACAAATGCAAACAGCTAAGAAACTCTGTTGTATTTTTTAATCATGTATTACTATATTGTATTAACCAACAGCTTATGATGAAAATGATGACAACCCATAATAATAATAGGGCAACCCATAATACCTTTTCCTCTCAGTCCTTTCTTATTCATCAACAAGTTGAAGGCAGAGAGTCTTGGAAGAATCTGCATCAAGAAGTAAAATGAAAGTAGTTGAATTAGTTTGGTAGAGATTTTCCTGTTCTTGTAAGAACAAATACATACACAAGTACAAGCTATGAAATACAAATTGTGTAATTTCAGTGATTCTACTATAAATTCTTATATTTGCATTTAAAACTGACATTGTATAGTACAAGAAAAATGGTAAAAATCCATGCTAATAATGTTAAATTTGAATTTTTTTGTTACTTAGAATGAAATTAAATAGCAAATAAAAAATACCATGACAAATTGAGAAACCACAGAAGGGGAAAACTTTAAATATTAGTACCTTTAACAGCCCTTTTTCCTCCTTTTTGAAAAAGGGCTTTGCATTTTTATTTTGCCCTGGACCCTGCAGATCATATTATAGCCTTGCCTACGATACTTGCCATATGACTTAAGAAGGAAAAAAAAATAAGATTACCTTTTTCAGTGTAGACCCCCTTGGATATTCTTGGAATTCCCCTTGGGGCTTGCCATAGTTAGAAAGGAACACGCTCTCTCCTGTTTCTTAGCTTTGATTTGCTATCTGTAAGGAGTTCTCCTTGACACCCTGCTGTCAGGGCCATTTGCAATACCAGGGCTTGGCTGATGTATCCATTGGGTCCCTCTGTGTTTTGCCAGGGGCCACTCTGAGGGTTCCCAGTGATTCTTCATTAGTCATTTTGCCCATAAACCATTGATACAATGCAATTTCACTGACTCCAACTTGACAAAATATAATTTGATTAAAATTCAAGACGCTCAGCACAACAATTTGTTTCAAACAACAATTTGGTTGGAAATGAATAATCTATAGTTTTTGTAATTTCTAATTCATTTCCAGTGAATAAACAGTGAGAGTGGATTGACTGAAAATGAATTAGAAATTTCAACACAAAAGACAGAGAAGACACTCCCCCAGTTCTAGAAAAAAGAGAAGAAAATGATTAATATGAATAAAAGTGTGGCAAAGTCACTCTATAGTACATTAAAATGTCCTAATTAGTCCCATTCTCTCCCCTCCAAAAAGAAAACAAAACAAAACCCCAAAATAACAACCTGTGAGTGTGGAATATTCACTTAACTTTCAGTTAAACGATTTGTGTATGTATCTGATCCTGTGGTCTGTAGTAGAATTAGGGAGACAGACAGCCTCTTCTCTTCCCTCTTTGTGGTGATTATAGCTTCCTGGACACTGAAGCAGTCTTGTGTTTGTGCACAGGGATGCCACGATTTTATTGGCTACACTTCTTCAATGTCTTTCCCAAGCTCCTTTCTCCATTGGGGGAAACCAGCTCTCAAGCTGGGCCATTTCGGAGGGCGTGCCATGCCCCAATTCTCATCTTTGCTCTCATTCAGTGCACAGCCACATAAGCACACATCAAAAAAATTAGCTTCCACTCTCAGCCCAAGAAAAGCAAATCCCCATGCCTATCAGGGCATAACAAATGAAGACGCATGCCACAAGAATCTGTCCACACTGAGTCCCCTGGTTTGGTTCCACAAATAGCAAGCTCAGAAACTCCCCTGGTCTGACTCAGGAGTAGGAGTGACCTATGAATGATACAAACAGCCCATGAAAACCTTTATTGTG
The DNA here is from genome assembly GCF_003031525.2 of Neophocaena asiaeorientalis asiaeorientalis. Taxonomy (NCBI): domain Eukaryota; kingdom Metazoa; phylum Chordata; class Mammalia; order Artiodactyla; family Phocoenidae; genus Neophocaena; species Neophocaena asiaeorientalis. The sequence continues at coordinate 1,735,730 of NW_020174046.1, read as the reverse complement.
GACTTTAAATATAGGACAGTGACCTTACTCACCCTTCTTGAATTTTTCCCACAACTGATCTGCTTTATATATTATGCCTGCCTTAACACATTTGCTCTTTTATAGCCCCAGGGATTTGTTTCGACCATGTTGCGCCACTGCTGATGCATGTGTTAGGGGATTTTTTCTCAGAAAGCAGTCTAACCAGGGCCAAAATATCAAGAGATGTAGGTCAGGAGGGTAAAACATTCAAGTAATTTTTTTCTGATGCTGTCTATGTAACGTATTTACATGTTGATTTGCTCAGTTATTTGGAAGATATATGCCAAATGCCTCTAGTTGCTGAGGATTTAAGGGTATATGATTCATGACCACTTTATTTAAGCAGCACGTAATTTGGGGGCTACTGTGCCAGGTCGATGCACAGTTGCAGAACAGGAAGGTTGAGTGCCCTCTTTAAGGGGCGAGCACTGGACTGGGGCATCCACATCTTGGCCTGATGGGGGCAGTGGAGAGAAGTTTCCATTGAGTAAATGATGTCAAGAGAGTCTCAAAAGATGAATAGGTTTCACTAGAGACAAGCTTTTTAAAACTGCATTTCAGGCAAAAGAGCAGAATTTGCAGAGATGCAGGGGAGAAAAAAACAAAGTGTGGCACATTCAGGAACCGGGAGGTATGTCACCGTATGGCTGGGACAGAAAATATACCTGTGGGAGCAGCAGCGGATACACTGGACAGGGTTTCTATGCAGTTTAAGGAGCTTGGAATTTATCCTACAGGAAACTTTGAAAGATTTTAAGCACAGATGTCCCCAATGAGGCTTACGGTTTGTAAAGATCATTCAAAGCAGAGCATAGGGGAGACTGATTGAAGCAAAATGGGACCCAAGGGGAGAAAACCTATCATGGAGCTAGAAATATTGAAGGAACCAACAAAGCAGTGACAACAGAAATAGGGAGGAAGAAAGGTTTCTGAGAATATATAAAGGGATAGGATTTCTTGGGATCAAAGCTAACTGTGCTCAGAGTGAGGGATGGAGGAGGACCCACTAGTGGATCCCCGGGTGGATTGGAATGGTGCTTTTCTCTGAGCTGGGAAAGGAGAAAGACTCAGTGAGGAAGAGAATGGTTAGCTTCAGGTTTTTTTTTTTTTTTTTTTTTTTGGGTACGCGGGCCTCCCCCTGCTGTGGCCTCTCCCGTTGCGGAGCACAGGCTCCAGATGCGCAGGCTCAGTGGCCATGGGTCACAAGCCCAGCCGCTCCGCGGCATGTGGGATCTTCCCGGACCAGGGCACGAACCCGTGTCCCCTGCATCAGCAGGCGGACTCTCAACCACTGTGCCACCAGGGAAGCCCAGCTTCAGTTTTAGATATGCTGAATGTTTAAAGCCAGGTTTGTTGAAATGTAATTAACATATTGCAAAATTCACCCTTTTCAGTATACAGTTCTATGAATTTTGGCAGACAAATGTGAACATTTACGTAATTACCACTAAAACTGAGATGGAAAATATCTCCATCACCCCCAATTGTTCCCTTGTTCCTTTGTAGTGAACACATTTCCCCACCCCTACCTCATGGAAACCACTAGTCTGTTCCCTATAGTTTTTCATTTTCTAGGATGTCATTTAAATGGAATCATACAGCATGCTCATTGAAAAAAATCCGGCTTCTTTTTACTCAGTATAATGCTTTTGAGAGAGAGAGAGAGAGCGCGCGCGCTGAATCCTAACCACTAGGCCACCAGGGAGCGTCATTATTTATTGTAATATAATGCTTTTGAGATTCATGTAGTTATCTGTGGTTTGTTAATTTTATTGATAAGAAGTATTACATTCTCTGGCTGTACTGAAATGCGTTTATCTATTCAGTGGTTGGTGAACATTAGTGTTGTTGCCAGTTTGGGGAGATTATGGCTAAATTGGTTACAACCATTTACATATAAGTGTTTGTGTAACCTTAAGTTTTCACTTCTCTTGGGTAAGTACCTGGTAGTGCCTGACAGTGAGATTGCTGGGTCATTTATAAATGTATGTTAGCTTCATAAGAATCTGCCAAACTGTTTTCTAGAACTTTAGTATTGTCATCAGAAAAAATTAGCCGTTCTAAAAAATGTGTAGTGAAATACCACTGTGGCTTTAATTTGAATTTTTCTAATGATTAATGGCATTAGTATTCTTTTTTGTGCTTATTTGACATCCATATACCTTTTTTGGTGAAGTTTCCATCAAATATTTTGCCCACTTATTTTTATTGAGTTTGTTTTTCGTTATTGAGTTTATGTATTTATAAATAAAATCAGGATACAAATTCATTGTCAGATATGCAGTTTGCAAGTATTTTCTTCCAATCTGTGGCTTATCTTTTCATTTCCTTAACAGTATCTTTGAAAGATTTAAGTTTTTAATTTTGACTAAGTTCAATTTATCAATAGTTTTTTTATGGATTTAGCTTTTGGTGTTGAATCTAAGGAATCTTTGTCTAACACAAGCTACAAGGGATTTTTCCTATGGTTTCTTCTAGAAGTTTTATACAGTACTTTTAAGTGTTACATTTAGATCTATGATCCATTTTGAATTAATTTTTGTATACAGTTCAAAATATGGGTTGAGGTTCATTTAACAAAATTTTTGCAAACAGATATTTGTTCCAAAAACCCTTGTTAAGAAGACTTTTTTCCATTAAATTGCCTTTAGACCTTTGTCAAGAATCAGTTGACTAGATGCATGGGGATTTATAAATGTTTTTATTTCTTCCTCTCTATTTTAAAAGCTCTTTGAGGCCTAAGATATTGTTTTACATTGATTTTTTTTCTTAGCTCCTAACATGATACTTTTATATAAGAGATACTCCAAAATTGTTGGAGGTAACAGGAAACAAGACATCAGGAACTGAACTTGAATCCTACCACTTCTAACCATGAATGTGACTTTCGATAAATTACATATCTTCTCTACATTCAAGTTTCCACATTTTTGAGTGTCCTAATATTTAATTTCTAGAATGTTAGGAGGATGAAATGAATACAGCAAAAGAATTTGGTATTTGATATGCTGATGCCTAGCATGGGGTAGGTGCTCCATAGAGATAGTTATTTATGTAATTAAAATCCATTTAAGGGGAATATGAAAAAAATGGATATTGAATTATGTGAATGCAGTTAATTTTGCATGTTTCCCAAAGAATATTAAGACTTCCAGTCACCTATGAAATAACAGCTGCTTTCAATTATGTACTAACTTGAATAAATCAACAATAATGCAGGGAGGGTGTATGAGACAGAGGAAAAGCCTAGGTAGGCACGTAAGCAGTCTTTCTCTTCTAGGCTGAAAATCTCAGTAGCTCTGCCAGTGGGCCAAGGAGTGGTGATTTTTTTCATCTTCCTGATTGCAGAGCAGAGCTTGTTTCTTCGAACGTATCTGCTAAGCCCATGTTGTTGTGTTGAAAGACTATGTTTGTAGCCGAAAGATTTTTTCATGTCACTACAAGGGTGTTCCAAACTGCCACCGCCTTTGACATGCCACTGACATCCACACAGATTTCCTTCCCTGCTCTTTCCATTAACATAAAAATTGTGAGACTTGGTCTAAAGATATATTGGGGCTAAACAGAAGACTTTGGTTGGACAACAGAACGTATAACAGTAGCTACTTTGACCATTTGTGTGTTGTTAGATGTTTACCCATTTCTCAGGACTGCACAGGTCAAGTGGTATGAGAAGACAAGCCAGAGGGTAGCCCCAGGGTATACCTGATGCCACCAGATGATTTGAGCCATTGTTACCAAAATTTTCTCACTTAGTGAGATTTTTCCTTCTACCCAATACAAGGTTGCATGGAATTTTAAGCTCAGACACAAAATTTACGGGTGAGTATATTGAGACTGGACAGTTTTACTGGATAGAAATCTAAACAGATGGCTTTCCCTAAAATAGCAAATCTGCTGGTTGAACCTGGCTTGTACCCTGGCTGAATGTGTTGGCCACTAAGGGATTCACAATCCCTGGAGAGGACCCCTGAGCAGTGTGTCAATAGCCACAGCATGGCCATCTCTCAGTGGCAGAATAGATGGCACCACTGCTGTGGCTCTTTTGGGATTAGAGTTGGACATCTTAAAACACCCTTGACTCACTTTTTATTTTTCCATCTCAAAGTTCATAAATCACACCCAAGATCTTTCCAAATAAAATACATGCACAGAAGAAGAGTTTTTATTCTGGGAAGACACAGCAAATTCTGCCAAACCTGACTAGCACCCTGGCAATTCAATTAGATTGAAATGAGCTCTAACTGATAACTTGATTCTGACTATAACATTCATTCTCAGGCTATGACCACTCACAAAAACAAACAAACAACATCCCTCCCAAAAAAAACCCTGAGTATTCACTTTCTCGGGGATTTTTTCCCTTGATCTTATATTATTAGTAAGTGCTTTTCCTTCTGTGATGTACCAGCAGGTCCAGCTACAAGGGTTTGCAGCCTGGGTGACCACACAGTGCCCCATGCTTAGAAGGGCCTCACGCTTGTTTTAATGCCTGGCTGTTGCTGTTTTAAAGCTCTGAATAATTTTTTAACAGGAGGCCCTGCACTTTCATTTTACATTTGGCCCTATCCTGGTCAGCATGCTGGGTTACAACGAAGCAGAGGAGGAATTTTTTGGAAGGATAGTCATGGTTAATGGTCAACAGCAAACCTCAGGACACTGTCTGGAAAGACGCTGGGAACTACTGGACACTTCAAACCCCAGTCCAGATCCTGCCCCAGGGAATGGGTGGTTAGACAGTGCTGCTGTCCCCATTGCTAAACACAGGGCACCACTGCCACTGCCACCAGGGAAGGAGTCTAAACAGTGCCTGCTTCTTTGTGCCACTTACTCCCAATTCATATTCCTGGTTGGGAAACTTTTGGTTGCCAAGCATAGGTTATCATGTCTGGCCTAGCTACTAGAATTGAGAGAAGAAATAAATATGCTCTTGCATCTTCTATATTGAGAATGACCCTGCCAACTACCAGACCCACAGAGTGATACATTCCCCAGTATCAGTGAATAAGAGATGGTTCACATCTTGAACAGCCAAAACTCAATGAAAGAAAGGAATAGGTGTTCATCTCACCTAACTTCCAAGGGTCCACACTTTTAGGTTCTCTAAACGTCTGATCAATCTTCCACTGTGCTCTTTTCTAGATCTCTTTGCTGGTTCTTTCAAGGTCTTTCTCCCAGAGCATTCTACCTTAGTTTTGATTCTTGTTTACATATGTTTCTGGGTGAACTCTTCCCTACGTGGCTGATGACCCTGAATGCCTCTGAAATCAACTTACTCACGTTCCTCTCTCATGCTCTCAACCTCCCTCAGAATATTTCTGTGTAATATGATTGAAATTAGGAATCACTCTTTTAATATTCCAGTTCAAATAAACCTAATTCAGTTACATGATAGACTAGAACCACAGTGAGAGTTATCACCTAGTGTGTTCCCGAAAACAGAACTCTTTTGGTATCTAATGCTATAGAGGCGAAACATCTTTATACCTATTATTAATCTAAGGAATGGAGTTTAAATAGTGAGGAGACTAATTAGGAATATCTGATTTTGATATTTCTCCAGGGCAATTACATAGGAGAAATGCAATCCTTTTAACTATTCAGCTGGGATTTTGTCTTTGAATATTTGTTCTAGATCCATATATTGCAGAATATTATATTTCTTCTGAAATTTTTAGAGAATTTCTTTCAGTTATTTTTGCATTGACTACCTACTTATTGAGCTTTGGATAAAGTCCTTTTAATTTACACATCATTAAGAAGGCCATGCACTAACAGGTTCAAAAGGAGAGCAAGGCAGGTTCAAATAAACTTTACATAAGTCAAGGAGTGTGGCCATTCTGCTTTAATTTCACCGTTTTTCAGGATCATATTACATTTTACCAGGGCCTGTCTTAAGGCTCTGTCTTGTCTCCTTTCTGAAAAGTACATGAGAAAAGGAAGACAGATGAAGGTGGAATCAGAGGACAGAAAAGAAGGATAAAAAACACCAAAGTTAAGACGTCGTCACAGTTTTTCCACTCACTTTCTCTCACCTTGTCTTTCTTAGCTCCTGAAACATGAGCCGTGAGCAGAAAAGGTGATGAGGTTTTAGTGCATCACATACTAACAAGCATTCCTTAACTCTACTTTTCTCCATACTTTTATTAAAGCAAATGTATTCTGTAGAATGTTTTCCTGAAATTGTCTGATCATTTAAAATTTAATTTGGGTATAATCTCCAAAATTCAATATTTTTACTGCTCCCTACTACACAAATTTTAGTAATGATAGAAAACATTTTAAATGCCTTTCTGTGAACTGCTTTTATTTTCACGGTATATGTTTAATCTATCACCGGTGTTTATTTAAAAACGTCACCCATGAATATTTTACGTTTCGTGCAATATTTTAGATATTAAATCAGTATTTAAGATATTGCAGGGAGTCTCATTACTCTAGGAATAATTGAACAGAATACGGAGCAGCATACAGACTCTAACAGTTATGGGAGATAACAACTAGAAGAGTATTTAAAACAGAAAAACACATCAGGTGCATAACACGAAGGTGCAAATTTCTGTTTTTTTACATGCATTTCTTTATCTCAGTTATATGCTTCTCTTTTCTAAGGGAGCTCAAAGACAAAACACCGCAGTGAGAAGGAATGAGAGTGAGAGAATTCAGCTACAATGCTATTTAAATGGAGTATATATTTTAGCAATTTCTAACACTAGAATTTTAGACTTTGGTTCCATGAGACTTTGGATGATAAATTATAAGCACCCCCTTATCCCCATTCCCTCCTCTCTCCCAGGAGGGACAATCTCTAGTAATCAGGAAATGTCTTTCATCTCTTCCATCAATTTTGATTTTAGGAGACCCCCTTAGCTTCCACTGTAGGCTGTTAAAATTGAATGAAAACTGAATAAATAGCTACAAGATATTTTGTTTCTTAAATTAGGTGTGGCAAGCATGCCTGTAAATTGTCAAAGGAATTAAAACCATATTAACATGTTACTCAATTTTAAAAATAACTCCTCCAAATATTGCAGTGAATGAACAGCTCATTAGTGATGCCTTTTCTAAAGAAAATAATGCTTTTTTCATTGGTTTCTTGGAAGGATTACTTCTTGGTCTAAAATCGGTTGTAATATTGAGAAGATTATATACAACAGAATAGTGTATTGCAGGTTATATAGTCCACACCATAAAAGGGATCAACTTTTCCAGGAAATGTGGTCAAGAAGCCTTGTCCAAAACTTCATGTAAATTTGTAAATGAAAACAACTTTTTTGATAATAAAGAACTGTTACTCAAAACTGCTTGGTATATTTTTAGCTCTATGTCAAGAGTCTTCAAATCACAGCTCTGTGTCTATTATTTATAATATACTATCATTTCTAATATTGTCTGCACCTACTTTAATTCCTTTTGTGGAATTTGTGGATGTTAATTATATTTAAGTGTCCCCAACTTATCTGATTATGTCAAGCAGATCATTCTGAAATAATGCTCCACAGTAATGGAATGTTCTAAAACAAATACGTGGTGGAGATTAGCCATTGAGGTTTGTCCGGTTTCTCATAATTCAACTTATCAAAAGTGAAGGAGGATATAGTCCTGCTGAATTAACACTGAAGCGCTCAACACAAATCATTTTTCCCATTTCCACAGAACTAGGTGACACTCCCCGAATAAATTATAATTTGAGTAGTGTTCTGTACGTAAACACTATTTGCTCTTTTTTTTTTTTTTAATCCTGAGAGCTAGACTTTGCTATGAACTAAAGAAGGCCATAGGGGCTTACTAGCACTATGGGGGTCACAGGGCTGATCTAACAAGGCCTTGGTGACGATGGCTAAAATGACATTTTGATCAAGTGGGAAAGTTTCCTTCCCAGCTTGTCAGATAACAACAGAATTGTCAGCAGTATTTCCCTTAGAGAGGGCTGCCTCTCTTTTACAGTGTTTAAGGAAGAGTCATCAGGGCTTGGAGTGATGTAAATAATAACTATTCTCTGGAAAATACAATTTTTAAAAAATTGTTATTCATTAATTAGTGTATAAGTGATAGTCTTGCAAAAGGATGAATCATTATAGATTAAAAGATGTTGTTTGATGAAAAATGGCTGTTAAAGTTGAAGAAATATTTAACCTTTCAGGAATCAATGGGATACAAATTCAAATAATACATGCCAGTTTCCTTTATTAATTTTGTGAAGCTTGTAAAAATATATAATGTTTATTGCTGACAAGAACTTTGAAAAATTAAGTGCTTTGTATTCTGCTCTTGAGAAAGTAAAGAGATATATTTTTTAAATGGAAAATTGGCAATACAAATCACAATTCTTTACAATGTTTAATATCCTTTGACCCCAGGAATTTATCCTATTGCCAATTACTTCAATTTTAAAAATTTATTCTAAGAAAATAATTAGGGATACACACAAAAGAATATATATAGCACAATGTTTATATAAAATAAGACCAGAGAGATATATGCCAATGTTTACTATCAATAGAATGGACAAATGAATTGTAGTATACTCCACAAAAGGATATTATAGTACAATGAAAATAAATGAACTCTAGCTACACAGAACAATATGAAAGAATCTTACAAATACAACATTGAATAAAACAAGTAAGAAACACAAGACTACGTACAGTGTGAGTCCATTTATATACACTTCAGAAACTAATCAATAGTATTAGGGATACATATATGGATGGTAAACAAAAGGAAAGCTGGGAATAAGTGTGACACAATTCAAGATAGTGGTGACCTTTGGGGAAGAGGGAAAAGGTTACGAAAATAAAGAGACACAGAAGAGACACATTTTCTGGGGTGAAAATAATGTATGATTTCTTGACCTGCAGAGTGGTTACATGAGTATTTACTTTGTATCTGTTTGCCAAACTGTAAATATAGATTTTATGTACATTATATGACTATGTTATTTTTCATTATAGAAAAAATTTTTAATTGATATCAAAGGAGTTTTCTGGTTGCAGGATTTCATTGTAGAAAATTTACATTTTCTAAAATGAAGAAGTGTCACTTTAAAATTAAGCCCTCCTGAGGATTTTACCATGGTGTTAACTATGAGGCAAGGATTGCTCCATGTGTATTCTACCGTGCTTAGTATTTTGGTGACTATAGCAATTTATCGTCAATATTAATTTCTTGTTGAAGGAAATTTAGGGAACTGTCTTATCAAGCTCTAAGAAAAGGACACAACATTCAGAAAGTTGATAGCAAAAGGGACCTAAGTGATATGATACCTTAATTACACTAGTGAGAAGTCTAGGATAGAATTTTTATTTTAACAGGCATATGTATTTTCCTTTATTTAAAAAATTAAATGGTCCTTATTAACTAGTTTTTGTAATTGTGGTCTTCAAATATGAAAGCAAACAACTTGGTAAAATGTAACATATTTTCATTTAACTAAGAATTATTTTAAAAATAGTGGAAGAGGCAGGAAAATGGAGAATTTGTATCTTTGCCCTTTCAGGAAGCTGAGTTGAACTCTGCCTCTCTCTCTCTCCTAGGACCAGGGTACTGGGAAGGGTAGCACAGTGTGCACACTGCACAAAGGCTCGGGTGTTTAGAGGCTATAAAGTCTGGTGAATTTCCACTAGTATAGGTCTGGGCTCTGCTCCAACATTGTGCTGTCTCAAGAAGAAAGAGATTTTATTCTTCTTCTGAAGGCTTTATTTGTTTATTTATTTATTTCTAATTTATCTTCCCAGGGAGGCACCTTTTAAAATCTTAAACTAAGATTCCTATAGGGTAACATCAGCTGTGCCTATGACTCTATTTGGGTATCCAGCAGAGTAGTGTTGTCTTGTATTGAGATGGTTCACTGAGCTTAAATGAAAATACAGTATTGAGAAACTTCATTATATTACTGGAAGCCACACAGAGACATCTATAGAACTAACATCTAGAGATGGCATGAGTCAGCCAAGTTTAAGTCAGGGCTCTTGACTCCCCAACCAATACTGTCTATTGAATTAGTTTCCTATTTCTGCTATAAGAAATTACTATGAACAGTGACTTAAAACTGTACACATTTATTCTCTTACAGTTGTGGAGATAAGAAGTCCAAAATCAGTTTCACTGGACTCAAATCAAGATATCCACAGGGCTGTCCTCCTTCCCAAGGCTCTCAGAAAATCCATTTTTTTGTATTTTCCAGCTTCTGGGGCTGCATTTCTTGTATTCATGTCCTCTTTCTGGACCAAATGGGTACTCTCCCAGTGTAGATCTTTGTGTCTCCCAGCACATTCTTTTTTAGGGCCTAAAAAGTGTCATGGGCCCCATTCCAATGTGTTTGTGTGTCACACAACCACAAATTTTCTGACACCAGCTTGGCGTCCTATGACTCAACCCAATACTGACACTACTTGAAGGTAGCATCAGATCCCACAGGTTAAAGGCTCAGTCTTTAAGACTGGCCCCACTTCAAGATGCCAATAACAAGCCCAGGTTTTTGCCTGTGCTTCTGACTACTGACTATATATCAGGGATTCCCACCACCTACAACTTGGGTTCAATAAATTTGCTAGAGCTGCTCACAAAACTCTGGAAACCTGTTCACTCGCTAGATCACTGGTTTATTATAATGGACATTAGAGGATACAAATCAACAGCCAGATGAAGAGATGCATAGGGCAGGGTGTAGGAAAGAGTGTGGAGCTTCCATGCCTTCTCTGTGCCACTCTTCCTGAATCTCCACATGTTCACCAACCAGGAAGTCTTCTGAATCCAGTCCTTTGGGGTATTTATGGAGGCTTCATTACATAGGCACGGTTGATTAAGTCATTGGCCACTTGTGCTTGAACTCAGTCTTCAGCCCCTTTCTCATCCTTTGGTGTGGTCCAAAAGTCACCCCATTAACATAACAAATGGCACCTTTACTGCTCTCATCACCTAGGAAATTTCAAGAGTTTTGAGAGCTCTGTGCCAGAAACAAGATGCAGGCTAAATAAATATTTCTTATTATAAATCACAATATCACAGGACGCAGTTCATCCACAGTATTTATTTATTTATTTATTTTATGGGAAACTGCTTTCTCTTTACTTAGGCCTTAGGAGGAAAATTGACTTTGGTCAGTCTGTTTAAAATAAATCTTTGGTCTTTAAAACAAATCTTGGTTCCCCCTTCCATCTTCAAAGCCAGTAGTGCAACATTTTGCTTCAGTCTCCACATTGCCTTCTTCTCTGTAGTCAAATCTCCCTCTACCTCACTCTTACAATGACATTTCTGATTCCATTTAGGTCCCACCTACATAATCCAGGATAATCTCTCCATCTCAAGATAACTACTCCTATCTGCAAAGTCTGTTTTGCTATATAAGAATATTCATAGGTTCTGGGGATTAGAACCTGGATATCTTTGGGGGCCATTATTCAGCTACTACCTGTGTAATGCCCCCAGCTGGATCAAGTAGCATGGATAAGCTTGTAAATTACCTACTGGAGAGCATATGGTGTTAGGTTGATTATATGTGAGATATATATGGGGACTAATTGTGAGGAAAAATAACCAAACATCATTTTACAGAGTAAATGCTTTAGAAGATCATTTTCAAAATATCTTTGAAAAGGGAAAGGGATATTAGAAAGAATATGGAATTATCAGTCAGAAGGCTTCCAGATCCTTCAGTTGACTGGTTAGGTAACCTTGGGTAAGTCATTGAATATCTGTGGGACTCAGTGACTATATGGCCTTAAAATGGGGAAACTGGATTAATGACCTCTAAGGCTCCTTCAATCTGTAATCTTTGTGCATGCATTTATCATTGCAGCTCATTATTGAGTGCCATGTATAAGAGCAAGCACTCTTGTAAATTGTGGAGATGTAAAGGTGAAAAGAGAGTCTAGTGATACTTCTACTCCATGAGTTTATCTTAAAAGATATTGAAAAATGAGAATGGCATGCAATATTTAAGTATTAAGCAAGTGCATGAAACTTAGACAAGATTCTGTGTGGATTATTTTGACAAGAAGGAGGTAAAATGAACTGGCAAGATACAGGAGGAGGGAGAAACATTTTTCTGCCTAAGACATCCTCTTGGTATTTATTATGTAGGAAAAATTTTTGAATGTAGTTAAGTTTCCAATAATTAATGAGCAGTTTTAAATTTAATATTAGAAAAAAATTGCACTACTGTATTTTAAAATGTGTAAAATTTAAATTCATTTTCTAATTATGTGAGAAAACAATCTTTTATGCTGGATAATGACAGAATTGTATTCTGACAAATGTAGCTTAGGTACAAAGAAGTAAATATTTCTACCTTAAGTAAAATTTTTACAGCTAGTAGAAACTCTAGAGATCATGGCATGAATTTCTTTTTTTTTTTAAACAGATAAAAATGATACTCAGAATCTCCCAAATATTTACTAAAATAGATAATAATAAAAACCTAAATGTCTTTTTCTCTCATGTCAGTGTTGTTAACCTAAAGCAATAAAACAGCCAGTTACTTTACCAGCAAAATAGAGCAGTAACGAATTGCAATTAAAAACATGCAACTATGGTGAACCACATGCAAGTCCTGGTAAAGCAAAGGAGAGAAAACTTTTTTATAGCAGAGAAAGGGAAGTTGGGAGGGGCCATTATAAACAAAAAGTCCATTGAAGAAAACAGGGACTTTGAAGTGTAGTGGCTTTTCATTGGCTGAAAAGTTGTGACAGACTCTCATTGACTTAGCTGTTGCCAGGCAAGGAGAAAATTTTTCTTTCTCCTGCTGGCAGGAGTAAAGTGGAATTACTTCCTGCCAGAGGTTCAAGGTAGTCTCTTCCTGTTTTGCTCTGTATTGACTATGAGTGACACACACATGTGTGAGAACTCTCCCTCCTGAAGTCCCAACTCCATTTTAATATGGCTCCCCTTTACTAATTATCACAATATTTTCCCCCTATAAAATATTGCCCCTCTCAAAATAGAGGAGCTATGAATTGCTTTAAACATGTCATATCTGTAAATTAATTCCAAGGAAATTCAGCAAAGAGCAAAAAATAACAGATTAACAATATCATGAAATGCTTATTACATTATTGACAATAATTATTATGCTTTCTGCCTGTGACATGAAACCAAGTATTTTAGTGGGGAAAAAATTGGTAGCAAATCAGGAAGCCTAAATTCTCACCTGATCTGCTCTTTTCTAAAACTGCAACCTTGAGGGAAAGTGTTTAACTTCTCAGACCTCTGTTTTTTCAACTGTAAAACAAAGGAGTTGAAGGAAATGAACTTGAGTAAAAAATGTTAGGATGACTCCTTGAAGTAATGTGAAATTCAAAACAGAAGTAAGGAGCTCACAGAGAGGTAAATTGAGGCTCATTAATCAGTCTAGATGTTCTTTCTTGGTGGGAGTCCTGTCAGGAATTGATATCTTGAGATATAAGCTTAAAGACAGGATTTCAAGGAACTTGACTGCCTTATTCCACCTCTTTTTTCTTTTAACCATTTTTTTAAAAAATTGAATTATAGTTGATTTACAATGTTGTATGGCTTATTCTGTCTTTTACCCTCAGCACCTACCATGGGGCATATTACTATGAATTATTGTATGAATCTCATACTTTAAAACCTAGAGAAATTTTGTTTTTAATACCATCACAGTCTTCCTTATCCAAAAATATTTTATGATATTTAGGAGGAGGTACTGTTTAATTCTTTTTGCATTGTGGAACTGAAAGATGGATTTACATCATTCTGTTTTTAATTATGGCTATTTCAGGAAACATGTTGCTTGCCCACAGACCATTTTTCTTTGCACTTGGGCATTTATTTATTTAATTCTATATGTGACATGCTCTCCATGTCTCGTTTGAGGAGGACCCTAGGGAAAAGAGAATAGCTCTATTTAAAAGAGACTGACTTAAAAAAAAAAGACATTCACTGTATTGAGATGTTCACTGAACAAACCTTTGCTATACTCCAACTGAGGTTCACACCAGGTGAAAGAGTCATTGTAAGATGTCTAAAATCCATGAAAAGCATATATGTTGAATCTTTTATTTTTAACACTATGTTAGTTTCATCTCTTCTACTTAAATTTTCTTTTTTTTTTTGTTTCTAAAATGGCCATATTATTCAGAACAACCCACCATGGAAAAAACATCCCCCAGTACACTAGAAAAAAAGATCGAAGAAATTTCATTGCAAATGAGACCATGACACCAGTGATTTAGGTGAGATAGCATGTTCTGGGATTCAGCAACGAGATAACAGCTCCCTTGGCTTCTGCTCCTGGAGAGGCTTGAACTATTCTGGAAGCTCCCTGGCATGATTTAGGGCAGTGATTCTGGCACGCTTTCGCACCAAAGCGGGGACAGAGCAGTGCGGGAATGCGTGAAAGGCTGGCTTGCTGTGGATAGAATAGCTGTGGGGAAATTCAAAGAGCCATTTAAACTTGTAGTCAATGGTTGAAGTTTTCATAGTTTGGTGGTTGAAAATAAGAGACGTGTATCAAAGCAAGGCAACCATTGGAAGCAACACGTACTTAAGAAAATTATTGTAGAGTTTTGTCTAGAGCTTAGTAACTAGATAGAAAGTGCTGGACCCTGTACTGGAAAGGCTAACTAGTTGATGGTGCTGGAATATGAAGCTGAGTTTATAAGATGCAAAGCAAATGCTTCTGATGTAGGATGTCACTAGATGTCACTCTGGATTTCATTATCTGCTCGTCTAAAGATTTCAGCAGCTTTGCCATTTTGCTACCAATGCCTCTTGCAGAACCTGAATAGACAATGTGAAATGTGCATGAATAACAGGCAACTGCTGACGGAATGTCAATTTTTGAGTGTGTGACTTCTATTGATCATTCATTATTGACATGAAGATCTCTAGTGTCTTTGCTTTTTCACTTGAAACTTTCTCAGCTAAAATTTCCAAGCTTCTGAACAGGGAGGCCTTGAAGGATGGGATGATTCAAGTCTCACAGGATGTTTTACAAAGTACTTTGACCCCTGGAAGAAATCATGTGTACTTTTCATAAAGACTCAACAACTGCTTTGAATAAAAATTCAACTAACAACACAGGAAAGAAAGTACATCTTTTTCATATTTAAATGGGTTAATTTCCACCTAGCTGAGTTTAGGAATAGCTAAGAATCACTTTGATTAGAAAAAGGCTGGCATTTTTATTGTTATCATTTATAAATCTACATGTTTTATTTGGTGGGCAGTTAGTAAAATTGGAGTGTCCCCTGACCCAATGGTGACAAATGACATGCTCTACAGTTTCCTGTGAGTGTGGATCTGTGATTTTATTTCTCTTAGCTTTGTATACATTAATTAGGTATACACAATCAGAGCTGAGTGCAGAGGCAGCTAAATAAACAAATGACACTGTGGAAAGGTCTTTCTGCATACTAATCATATCCTACATCTGCAAGCAAAAGCTCCATAAATCGATTTGCTCTTTCACATCAAAAGACAAACAGTGATGCAAGTCAGCAGTTCCTTTGTCAAAGTCACAGAGATTGCTGTTCTTCACAAACGCATCTTTACAAAGCTGGATTCAACCATTTGACGATTAGCATTATTGGCAACTCTTCAAAGAAAATTCATCAAGTCATTTGCAATTGGATTGGTTACCATTTTTATGATGCTGCTCCATGAAATCTAACTAAAAGTGATTGACATTTGAATTCTTGCTCAGAGGATGAAGAAACCAACAAAAGAAAAGAAGTCCTCTGATTCCATAGACTGTGCCATACTTGTGTGTGTGTGGGCCAGTGTCAGCCACAGGGCACAATTGGCAGGACCTGACATGAAATGGATGCTGGGTGATGGGCATCTCTAAAGGAAGCCCACAAGAACGGGTCCTTGATTTGCCATATTTGTGCTAAAAGCACAAATGCCAAGTTTCAATGTGTTTTGCAAGAGCATATTTTGATGTTCTATTTTGCTGCACTGTTTGAGAACAAAACATCAGCTTACTGGGGAAACCAAGGTGGTCCACTCAAGCTAGTCACTCTGTTGCACTAGTTGGATAGAGGAATAAGACATGGGGGAGGGGTAAAAAAGGGAGAGGCAGCGTCTTCTCCATAAAGAAATATATCCCAAGATAGTACACCTAATGCTTACATGCTCGATAGAGAAATGAATAATTCGGCTAATATCATGGTACCATATTAGTTATATCTAGGCATCATCAGTAACTCCAACAGCAGAGATTTTCAAATTTGCCTCTGGTATAAATCTGGAAATTATGGTAATATTTCCTATTGAATTTGACAGTTCCTGTTTTATCTTATTATTTAATGTTATGTATTCTTTAGCTGTACATGAGACACCATTGAGGGGTAGGCCATTCCTAAAATTAACTAAGGGGGATAATTCCATGACCTCTCCGGGTTATACATGATACATTTCAGGTACATAATTGAACTCTTTCCTATTTTCAAAAGAGTTCTGGCATTCATCTTGAAGGGCTTACTTATTATGTAATGTACATTATATAGATAGAGGTGTAACATATACTCATTTTTGTATTCAAATGATCCTTGCAATTAAGAAGAATTTTCACTTTGGGAGAGTATTCTTAAGATTGCAGCTGAAAATATCAAAGAATTTGCTTTAAAAGTCAAGCTTGTAGTCACATCTGTTAAAAGCAGTGAGTGAGAGTTATTGAATGAGATCCAGGCTGGTCTAGGAGGATGGTGCTGTTAGTAGTGTCACTGAGTATTCAGCTCAGGCCATGAACTGACTTTTGATTGACTTTTGACAAGTGGCTCAAGCCTGTGGTGCCTCAATTTCCTACCTGTTAAATGGAAGCAGAAATATTGACTTATTACTGAAGAGTGTTCTGAAGATTAGCTAAGAAATGATGGTAGGGAAGCTCTGTGCAATTCTAAAGTGCTATATAAATGAAATATTGTTATCACCATCACTACTAATAATTATAACGATCATAAAAAGTGAATGACTCTGCTATGGAGAGCTTGAGTCCCACAGGAAAGTTATTTTTTCTTAGTCTGTTTTCATGTTTTAACTGGGTCCTTAAAGCAGCTTAATTGAATAAAAGCAAGGATTTCAGTACTCTCAGCATTTGTAGCCTCATTGCGGAGTCTTTGCTCCAAAAATCAAAGGTGGCTAGAATTATCATCTGTGTGGGCTCTAATATTTAAGAAATTATTCCTATCATCAGGCTGTTTTTACATAATAAAAAAGGAATCATGATTAATTATTCCCCCTCTTTAGTTTACTATCATAAGCGCAGTCTGTGAAAAATAGAATATTGTGAAAAAAGAATATGAAACAAATATTACCATTTTATTATCTAGAACTCTGCCTTGAAGAAAACAAACTAAATCCTAGCATACAAGCATAAAAGTGTTCCAGAAAATCTAAATCTGTATTGAAAAGTTCAGACACAAAAGTCATACACTTATTCATAGAAGAATGTTCTGAGTCTATTGTTAGTGTATTTTTACCCTCTTCTTACACAAAATTTCAATGCGTCTGCTTATCTGCTTTCTAAACCGTTATTAGAAATAGCAAATTAGAGGGAAGAGGAAGGCTGTTGCGATCAAAGGCACAGACAGTGTTCCAGTTATGTATTGCTGCGCAACGAACCACCCCAGTACCTGGTGGCTTTAAACATTAAACACATTTATTTTGTTAATGAGTTTGGAATTTGGATAGGGCCTGGTGGGGATGGCTCCCACTCGTATGTCTAGCACTTGGGCTGGGAACACTCCAACAGCTGGGACTGAAACAGCTGGCACTCCTCAAGCCGCCCTCTCTGTTTTCATGGGTTCTTTCCACAAGGTCTTTCCAGCATGGTGGCTTCAGGATAGCCAGACGTCATAGATTTTAGCTTCAGGATCCGATGGACACGTTCTGAGAGAGAGAGGGATTGAGGAGGAAGCTGAATGACATTGATGATCTAGCCTTTGAAGTCGCACAGCTTCACGGTCGTATTCAGCTGGGGCTGCTATAACAAAATACCGTGAACTGAGTGGCTTAAGCAACAAATATTTATTTCTCAGAATTCCGGAGGCTGGGATCGAGGTGCAGCATGGTCAAGTTCTGGTGAGAGCCCTTTTCCTGGCTCAAATGTATCCTCATGTGGATACATATTTTTAAAATTTCTTTTGCTAGAAGATGCTCTCTAGCAGCTGCCTAACCAAAAGAGCACAAGGTACTTTTTAGCCAACGTATGCAAGTCTATGTTTATTCGACTCTCACTTTTGATTGAAGGTTTGGATGTATATAGTATTTTATGTTGAAAATAACTTTTCCTCCAAATTTTAAAGATACTGCTCCAAAGTCAAAGTCTTCAACTTCCAGAGTAGCTATCGAGAAATCTGAGGTCATTATGGTCAATAATTCTGCATATATGACCTATTTTTCTTCTCTTTAGAGGCTTTTAGGAAAAGTTGTGGTGATAGCCTTTGGCATAGGTCTTTTTATTATTATTATTAATAGTGTGGTCCTTCTGCAATCTGAAGAAATGGGTCCTTCCCTATCAGAAGTTTTTCTGCAATTCTCACTGGTAGCTTCTTTCCTGACTTATCTTTCTGGAACACTTAAAAATAAATCAATTGTGGGACCTCCCCAATTAATTCTCTCATGTATTATGTTTTCTCTCCAGTCTTCCATAAGTTTGTTTTCTAGTTTTGTATGTTTACAATTTTATCTTCCAAGATTTCCATTGACTATTTCACTTTGGTTATTTTATAACTTCTCAGAACTTTTTCTTATTCTATGATCATCTTTTTTTAATAACACGTTTTTATTAGTTAACTCTCAAAATAGCTTCTGCTGTCTTTATGAGGGTATTAATTATGTAATTTTTTAAAGTCCTGTTTCATTTAGTCTTTGCTGTGTAACAAAGTAGCTCAAAACTTAGAGTCTTGGAACAATAACAATGTATTGCTTCTCACCATTCTGTACATTGATTGGGTGGTTCTTTTACTGGTCATGCCTGTGCTCATCAAGATGAAGCATCAGGAAAAAAAAAAAAAAAAAAAAAAAGACGAAGCCTCAGTAAGCGGGTTGGCCCAGGGAACAGACAAGGACGTCTTTCATCCAAGTTACTTCTCAGCAGGGTGCTCTCAGGTGAAATGGAACTTATTAATATTTCTAAGGGGGGATAAATTATTTTTACTCAGTCTTTAATGCAATTATAATTAGCATCTTTACCTTAGGTGAGGTTAGTTAATGGGACAGTAAGTTTGCACCTTTGTATGGGGTGCTTGCCCTTTATGTAAATTACATAGAAGTTCCCTGTTTATCAGCAAGCATGTTTGTACCCATTTTACAAAATATTTATGAGGAAGGCATATGTGGTGAAATGAAGAGTACATTTAAATGAGGAATCAAAAGACTTGGTTTTTAAAGACTTGCTGGATGAATTCATCTGCTATAAACCAATGGTGTATTATTCTGATCAATTCATTTAATTTTCTTGTCCTGGATATTTGTGAGACAAATGTTTTTTATTCTGTTATTATTCTTTATTCCCGTAGTCCATCTTCTATCTCCAGAATTCTATGGCTTTTGTTACAAAGTTACTATTCCAAAGTAGTATAAAAGTTAATTTCAGTGCTTCAGAGAAAGCGGAAAAATCACGCCCCTCAAAAGGAACAAGTTGGCTAAAAATCTTCACATGGGTTGGTTGTCCTGCGCTCATCTGCATCTCGAGCCCAGGAATTTTATTCTCATCACCCACGTACCCTGGCCCAGCCTTGTTTATAATGGTGCCTTTGTCTGCATTTTACACAATTTGTCTGTTTTATGTTTTATTTGATATTGAGTCCTTTGTCGAGTAAACACCTTTCATTTTAACATTATATTTTTGGAAAATATACTTTCAGAGTTAATTTTCAGGAAAATTGTGATAAATATGGAAGACAATTTATATATGTGTCTGTTGTTCATTTCACCTAAGAATGCAATATTAATTTGCTAGGGCTGGCATAACAAAATACCAGACTAGGTGGCTTAAGCTACAGAGGTTTATTTTATTACAGGCTTGGAGGTGACAAGTTCAAGATCAAAGTGTTGTCTGGTTTGGTTTCTTTGGAGACCCTTCTCTTTGGCTTGTGGATGGTGCCTTTTCACTGTCTCCACATGGTCCTTCCACTGCGCCTGTGCAGCCCTGGTGTCTCCTTGTGTGTTCAAATTTCCCCTTGTTATAAGAGCACCAGTCAGATTGAATGGCCTAATTACCTCATTATAACTTTATCACCTATTTAAAGGCCCTATCTTCAGATACACTCACATTCTGATGTACTGGAAAGTTAAGGCTCCAATATGTGAATCTAGGGAAGGCACATTTCAGTCCATAATAAATACATTTCATATTTATGTGTCAATTTTTATGTCACCAAATATTAGGTGTAAGCCTTCGAGTACAATTAGGTTATATTTAACAATTAAAAATTATGCGTTTAGAAAGGATTAATTTTAGGGATCTAAAAACAAAGCAACTGGAAACAAGTCTAGATCAAATTTGAGTTTGAAGCTGACCCAGGTCCAAAAATGCTGATTTCAGTTTGTCCAATTACAACCTGCTTATGTCCAAAAACTAAAGATCAGTTCCTATCTTCAAACCATTGAAGGTATCTATAAAACCAATTCCTCCTCTGTAAAACGTATTAGTTTAGAATAGTGGCTCCTCCATCTTGAACCAAAAAACAGAATCTCTAGGGATGAGGCCCAATAATTAATATTTTTAATAGCACCTTGTACATTTAGCCTTAGGAAGCATTAGATTAGACAAAACAGTGATACCGAAATATACAAATGAAGCATATTTATTTTTTAATAAAACAACCATAGCCCACTTCTAATCTCTTATGGCTCTCAGGAGGTATAATACTTCTACTTTTCTGCTTTTCTGTTGAAGAATCTGCACTGCAAGAGGAAAGAAATGGACTTGTTTCT
>NW_020174046.1:1680171-1714679 GCF_003031525.2 Neophocaena asiaeorientalis asiaeorientalis | reverse complement strand
TTCCAAGGGGGGAAAGTGGGAGGTGGGGGATGGGAGGTGGGATGAATTGGGAGGTTGGGATTGACATATACACACTACTATGTATAAAATAGGTAACTAATAAGAACCTGCTGTATAGCACAGGGAACTCCACTTCACTGTACAGTAGAAACTAACACAGCTTCACTGTACAGTAGAAACTAACACAGCATTGTAAAACAACTAGACCCCAATGAAAAAAAAAAAAAAGAAAGAAATGGACTTGTTAGCTAGAAATGTGATTTTAATGGAACTGCTGGGTAGTTTCTAAAGCAACATACAAACTTTGTAAATTAAAACAATGATACGCAAAGTGACTTTTTAAAATATTGCAGTTATTAAATGTAGTATATAGAATTAAGTAAAGAGTAAACTTTTTCTAAAATAACTTTTGATTTGTTTTCTGGAGTGATGTATCTTGTAAAGTAGTTCTATTTTCTTTCCACAGATGCTTGAGCAGGCAATGCAACACAGCACAGTAGTTAAGAGTATGGGCCTAAATGACATAAAACACTGGTTAAAACAAAGAAAAAAATAGAATAGTCTGAGCCAATAACTGTTATTAATTTCATCTGTAACTACATCTATTCTTGTAAATCCTGACCTACCATATTTACACTCACCCAGACACTCATGCATTTCTAAGCTATTATAGGGAACTCCCCAGGGATGTTAAAATTATAGAACTTTGTGAGTGGTATGTAGCTTAAAGGTCATTTAATTCAACTCTTTCATTTATAGGAGAGGAAATCAAGACACAGAAAATTGTTCCTTGCCTAAGATTACCCATAAGCCAGATCAACTTTTTTTAACTCTAATTTTGTTTTTCTCTTATACCATATTTCCCTGGTCCTTGACCCCTGATTTTGAAGATTTATAATCAACCTATATGCCTATACTTAATATAACAAAACAAAATAAAACAAAAATGAGATACAGATCAGAAGTTCCAAATGGGTAAGCTCCAATTGAGCTTTGTTTGGATCACACTATTAAAATATTTTCTAAATTAGCAGTCAACATTCAAAATGTATGAGACTTCACATAAAAATACACATTAATAGCATCCTTTACGAAAAAAAATTATCTGGCAATCCTCAGCCCATATTTCCTTATGGGAACCATTAGGAGGAAATGAGTAGCAGCTGCCCCTCCTTAGACAGGGCATTTGTCCTTAAGTTCACCTTGGACAGATTAGGTCTGAAAGTCTGAGACCAAGTGGTAAGTCTCATTTCCCCCATACCTTCACCATTGTTCTCTCTCTTTTTTTTTAAATAGTAGTTAAGAGGAAATGGAAATATTTTTTGTCCCCATGTGTCTGTCCAAATTGGAAAAACAAAATCATATTTCAAGAAAAAATTTTGTTTTCCACCCCCAAATCCTTCCTTTAGATTATGTGTCTAGTTCTCCCAGGTATCAGTGTGCAAGGACCATAGAGGGCAGAGCTTCTCAACTCTCCTGCTCCATCATCAGCCTTAAGGCCCATGCAGACTCTCCTGAGGGAATGAGAGTTCTATTCTGAGGTAGATGGTGGGAGGTGCCCAAAGAGATGTATTAAAATCTTAGGGAGGAAAATGGAAAGTGTGTGAAACCTGAACAATTCTGCTCTCCTTAGATCTACTTCTCTGGGAAAGATGTGCTTTTCTCCATCTCTTCCACCTGAAAAATCACTGTCCTATAGTGTCTGCTTCAAAATAGAATTTCAGCTCTAAAACTCTCATTTATACAGAATTTAAAACCAAAACTATCTAAACTTAAATGAAATAATTCTATTGTATTTAATTTTTGTTAATCACTAATATATATGTGAGATTTTAAACTAAAGTCACTTTTAAATTATCATAACATTTTTTAAACTATTTGATTTGGGGAAATTCCTTTGTTTTATTAAAAGGAAAGAATAACTTATGCAAGTGAACAAGTCAGTGCTGAATTTATCAAAAGTTTCTGGAAACAATATAAACCATAAGATCAAAAGATCTTATGGGGCTGGGAGAAGATCCAAATTTCAGTAGACACACCTGAGAAGCTCAATTAAAATCATAAAATAAATGCTCTCAATGTTCCATCAAACTATCAAAGCATTTCTTGGATTAGCAGACTGAGCTTTCACAACCCAGATAGAATAAATACTCTTCTAATTTCTTCAATAGTCTTCCATTTAACAGAACCCAGAATGTCATTATTGCCATTGCATAGCACTAAAAGGAAATTCCAGACACTCCATAAAAGCATAAAAGTCCATATTCACTTGAACTTCAGATAGACCATCCTTTTTTTTTTTTTTTTTATAACCATTACCAGATTTCACTTTATATCTGAGAACAGAATGCTGAGAACTAATGACCTGGAAGTCAAAATGGGTATTCAGGAAAACCTTACTAGTTAGTGATCAGATTATTCAAAGAATTGCCCACTCGAAAGTTACAAGCATTTCTGGGAGAACTGACGAGATAAAAATCTGTACCTTTGGGCTGCAGATCTTCCTTAGTAACCATCCCTTTAATACACGATATATCTGGGCCTAAGACAGTTAAATTGCTTTCAGCTCAATTATTTGCTTTCAAAGAAATTGAGAAGCTGTTCATTTTGATTACATATGACTGTGAGAAGACCGTGGTTACTTATAAACAAACTAACTTGACGTCTCCATAATTCTCTTTCTTTTTTTTTCCCTTGTCTTAAGTAAAGCTGCTTTTAGGGGGAACAAAAACCCTGGCTAGCTGCTCAGAATTGTTAAAGTTAACTGTGCTAGAAATAAATTGGAATTTTTGCCCACATAACGTACATCTCAAAGTCCTCGCTGGGAAGTCACAGAAAAAATGAGAGTTACAACAATAACTTACTTAAAACTACCTGACAAGACGTGTAGAGCACAGACAATAATGACAGAGCTGGGATAGGGGGTGAGGAGTTAATATAGATTTCTAGGACCAGGGAACCAGGAGAGGTAAAGATTTTAGCCTGTTTGTTCTTACTGAGGGGCTTGACAAGATTTTTTTTTTTCCTGAACTTCGTCTCTGAAGCCCTGAATTCCACTTCTACACTAATGTGCAACACTAACTTTATTATAATAGCCACAGAATTCTGGAGATAGAAGAGAGGCTACAGGTAACTGAATTAAAAACGTTTTGTCTCACAGAAGAAAATATCCAAAAGAGGATAATTAACTGACTCGCTCAGGGTAAGATCATTGGTTCACGGCACATGAGTCCATTCAGCAATACTTTAGGACCCATACCTCCTGACTCCTTCTTTTCATCATAGATGCCTTTCTTATAAATACTTTGTAAAACACGTGCCAACATCCTTACTGATAAACAGGAAGATTTCATGCAATGTGTATTAAGGACAAGCACGACACACAAAAGATTCAAACTTACTGTCTCATGAACCGACCTCACCTAAGTTAAATATGTTAACTGTGATAGCATTAAAGATTGAATAAAGGTAATCCTCCCTTTCCTTATGATTTGTAGGACTGATTTGGATGATGTGTATCCATTTAAAAAGAGGTGTCGAGGAAAGTTTGAACTACTATCTTCTTCCTAAACTATATATAAAAATATGACTTTGTCCTAGTGTGATCCTCATCTACATGCATAGTTTTCCTCAAAGTCATCTTTTATATTTATCACCATGGAAGCACCCTTGTTGCCCTGGATGTGTGCCTGACCACCATGAAAATGGCAGACACATTTCCTGAAGTTACATCTTGATTTTTTTTGTCTTTGTATTTTCTTATTGCCATTCATGTTATTATATCAGAAGAGTAACAGCCAATTTCAAAGCAACAAAGTCCTAATTCAGAAGTGAAATTTTGTAAAGCTCTTCAGATAGTTCACATGCTTAAAAAAATTAAGCCAGCTCGATGGAGTGGAAGTGTTACTCCCTCACTCCCTATGGTTTCTGAAAAGCCATTAGCGACACATGTCTCTTTGGAAGCATTTATGCTTACATTACTCTTTGGTTTGTTTCCAAGTCCTGCTGCCTTCCTTATAAATAACACTTGCAAACAGGAACTTAACTGCACGTAATGGGGAAAAAAGTTGTCTGGGTTTTCTTTTGCAACATCATAGCCCCAGATGGCTGAGAGGATGACTAGCAATTGTATCCTCAACCACTGGGGTACAGAGGTAAAACCATAGTGTCAGGACTGACTCTCATCTGAGCATTACATCCTGAAGGTAAACATTTTAAATGCTATCTAATAGTGTTTCTGTGGATAATTTTTTCTAAAAGCTGGATTTAAAAATATGTGTATGTGCATACCTATGCTTCACTAAAACAGTGATGGTGACTCAGTTTTTCATTTGAGAATTCCCCCCCACCAACGTAATACTTATTTAATCTAACCCTAATTTGTTAACCAAATAGCCTGACTTTTCACCATTTATTATTGTTTCTTGTCTCTAGAAATGAGAGGACATTCATTTTTATTAAAATCATTACCAGTAGGGAAAAACTGGTCATATGGCATGCTAAGATCCAAGACTTGACATGAGATTGGACATAACTCATAAGCTATGTTTCATTTAGTCAGTTAGCATTTTGAAGAACCAGTCTTCTCCAACAGGACTTGTTAATGCAGCTATTCTGGGGAAAAGAGTAAAAACAGAATGTTTCTGGGAAGACTGCTTGGGTGGACAGTCAAGTGATGGTCCTGGGCTTTAAGGACAATTGGAGGACATTGGCACCAGAAGATGTAAATGCTCAGCAAAAGAGTAGGAGTACCTAAAGAAAAGAGGGGAAGAACACTATAGACCAATTTCATTAAAATGAATGACCCTGTCATTCCGGGAATAGTGTCATTGAAATGATGATGCTCTTATAATAATCATGGTGGGATGTACTAGACATTTCTTGAGACCAGCTGCGTTTGAAAGTTACAGAGTTGCCTCTCTCAAAAGAGGTAAACAAGAATAGATGACAAAGAACTATTTTATGCTGGATTTATGTTGACCTCAGTCACATCAGCTTATATTTTAACTACTGTTATTTTTCTACCCAAAATATAAGAAAACTGACATAGTAGTAATGCAGTTATTGGGTGAGGGGAAAAACAAAAGCAATGAATGAGGAGTAGGAATGAAAGGAAAACTGGAAAGGGAAATAAAAACATTTTTTCTATTCAACTACATTTTAATGAATTTGAAGAATATCATCAATAAAATAATACAACTAATTATGTAAATAGTACTTCAAAATATGCCTTCCAGGCACATTTATCTCCTTTAATCCTAACAATAACCTCTACTACTTCCCCGGTTTTCAGAAGGATGAGGAAATGAACACCAGTTAAATGACTTGGCCAAAATCTCTTTGTTAATGAAGAGAATGAAAAGAAAAAAAAGTTGCTCTCATTCATTTGTATTTCATAAAACTAAATCCTATGTTTTTTTTTAAAATCACAACAAAATGTGTTTCCTTCTAATATTAACATTTATACACATCAAAATGTAAGGCATTCAGGTTTAGTGTGAATCAAAAAATCAAAAGAGTTCCACAAAAATCAGAGGCCAGGAAAGGCCATTTAGAAAGCCAAGCCTTATAAGTATTCTGTTGTACATCCAGGTGTATTGCCCAGATGGCACAGGTATAAAACCTATGAAATGGGAAAAGTGAGATTGTGAGTGCTATTATGATTGCTCTACATCTATAATACATTTATCCCAAGAGGCTGTTGTACAGCTGTTAACATATATGGGCTTGTATTTTCACTTGTACTTGCAAAGAGATTTAAGATTTATAATGATAGGTATCTTTCTTCTGTAAAGACTGCAAAGTAAGGAAATTTACCAAGAGTACAATCAGGTGATGAGATGTATTCACCAAGGTTTATTGCAACAAATAAGTAAGAGAGTAAGACTTCTCAGTCCTGTCAGCTACAGAGGAATTAAAAATAACACTCTTGCTTCTTAGTTGGTTTATTCTGTTATCACATTATCTTTCACTGATTATGCTAAAGAAGAAATAGAAGGAATTGCAAAATTGCAATTTGGTTTTCTGAAGAAAGACATTTAAAAATATACCTAATTTGAAATCATTTTTGAACTCGAAGAAAAAATTTTCATCTTTAAAATGCAAAGAGATTTTGTACTATTGTTTTAATATAGCTATTGTGCAATTGTGGTTAAAAAATAATTATAGCTGTGTGGTTTTAAAAATATATATGTTGAAACTGGCCCTTAAATGACACTCAACCTTCTTTAAAAAGTGTTGGGGAGTAGTATTAGTTCTTACTCCTGTTGTAACAAATCACCACAAACTTTATGGCTTAGAGTAACGCAAATTTATTAGTTTTAGGTTTATGGATGCCAGAAGTCCAAAATTGGTCTCACTTGCTTAAAATCAAGGTATCAGCAGGGCTGTGTTCCTTCTGGAGGCTCTAGAGAAGAATCTATTCCCTTCTTTTTTCCAGTTGCTAGAGTCCTCCCACACTCCAAGGCTCCTGGCCTCTTCCTCCATCTCCAAATCCAGCAGCATCTTCAAATCTCTTTCTGACCCTTCTGATTACTTTGTGATTACTTTGGACCCACCTGGATCATCTAGTAGACCATCCCCATCTCAAGACCTTTATCTTAATTACACGTGAAAAGTCTCTTTTTCTGTGTCAGGTAATATATTCACAGGTTCTAGGGTTCAGGATATGGACAGCTTTGGAGGACCATTTTTTTGCCTACCATAGGGGATGAATACATTTTGCTTCCTTGTGAAAAGTTGATTTACCAACACTACCACTTTCATCCCCTACCTGAAATTTTTTAAAAAGCTTGTAGAATATCCTCAATCTCACTATCACAAGTTCAGTATTGAATTCCAAACTCTATGCAATGGTTAGTACATTAAGAACGGTCAAAAATGCCTGTAAGATGATGAAAGATGATTCTCCAAGAAAGAGAACTATGTGTTCAGATTTTTAAATGTCACACTAGCCCTTTGCCCCCGTCACAATCACAGAGTCTGAATTCAGCAAGTGTGACAAAGAAGAGCAGTGTTCTTAAAGAGATGCTATCTCTGATTTTTCACTTAGCAGCTCCAATGATTATCAGGAAATAAATCAACCAATGGCAGTCATAGACAGCTATTTAAATCTGTGGTTTGAACATCTTAATTGGTGCATTAAAAGTTACAGAGCCAAAGTCACGTTAGATACATAAAGCTGCTAGTGTGCATAAACTATAGCACAATATTCCATGCTTAAGAAAGCATCACAGGGCTTCCCTGGTGGCGCAGTGGTTGAGAGTCCGCCTGCCGATGCAGGGGACACGGGTTCGTGCCCCGGTCTGGGAAGATCCCACATGCCGCTGGGCGGCTGGGCCCGTGAGCCATGGCCGCTGAGCCTGCGCGTCCGGAGCCTGTGATCCGCAACGGGAGAGGCCACAACAGTGAGAGGCCCGCTACCACAAAAAATAAAATAAAATTAAATTTAAAAAAAAAGCATCACATTATTTTCTGCATTAAATTAACATATCTTGAAACATTTATTTGGAAAAAATGAGGAAAACGAGAATAAAAATCTTAGGTATATATTACAATACAAAGCAATTGTCCAATTGTCTACAGCAAATTCAAAACACACATTTGGTAAATTTTAAAAAGGATGTTTTTTATTTTTTTTTTTGTGGTACGCGGGCCTCTCATTGTTGTGGCCTCTCCAGTTGTGGAGCACAGGCTCTGGATGTGCAGGCTCAGCGGCCATGGCTCACGGGCCCAGCCGCTCCGCGGCACGTAGGATCCTCCCGGACCGGGGCACGAACCCGCGTCTCCTGCATCGGCAGGTGGACTCTCAACCACTGCGCCACCAGGGAAGCCCAAGAAGGATGTTTATTTTTAAGCTTTGTAAATATACTTCAAAATTGTCCTTTGACTTTCCTGATCTAGTCATCGTTGTTTAAATTCAGCACACAATTAACTTTAATATATTTTTCTTTTTTAAAAAAAAAAAATTTAAGAAAATTTTAAAGGTGGACTTTTTCTTTTTTAGTTTAAATAAATTGAAAAATTCAGGTGAAAATACTACATTAAAATTTTTTTAGACCAAATAATTAATTTTCCAAGGAATATGTTAAATATTGGAATCATCTTACTTTTTGGAATCTGTTTGAACTTTAAGATAATTATAGGAAGCCCCTATAACATAATATTCTGCCGTTTTCCTTCAATTTCTTCAAAACCACAATCTTTGTCGGGGGGGACAATTAATCTAGATATGGGTTTTCTGTGCCATAGAATGAGTTGTTAAGAAGAAAGTCTGACCATCCACTGGATACACAATGAGTTTTAAATAATAAACTCCCTGAATTCTAAAGTCTTCTAAAATCTATTAAGACATTATCCCCTTTAGATCAGTACTAGTTAGTTTCACAAAATCACAGTTTTACCACCTAATTAAGTAATATTCTCACTTATAGTTAATAAATTGTTTCCATGTTATTTTCATATATCATAAAGAAATCTAATTTGTATAATAAAGACATTATTTTAAATATTTCAATGTACTAAATAATCACTGAAATCTTGAAAGCTATCAGAACTTCACATTTTGTAAAATTAAATAAAAACATTTTTTAACTATATTTTCAAAAAATCGTTAATGTGGTTTTAAGCATCTCAGGTGTGAATTTTGATTCAGTAATGGAACTAGCACTTCTTTCCCACTGAACACATTTTTAATAGAGGTAATTATTCATTTTACAAAACTTCTTTTTACATTCATCTTTCCCCATGAACTAAAGATGTTTAAAAGTGGAATATTCCCATGCCAACTACTCAATTAAAAATGTGTGGGTTATCTATTTTTGGGATAATTCATGTCAATTTTTAAATCCTGGGTTAATTAAATCTGACCCCACATCCCAGCATGTTATTGGATATTTATTTAAGAAATGCAAATAAGTTTAAATCTAAATCTTAATATTAACTACTGCTTATGTAATTAAAAAGTAGAATCAACTGGGGAGAAATAGGAATGCATTTTTAAGTACACACACAGACACACAAAATGTTTGTGGTGATCCACCATATGCCCTCCTCCTAGGGTGGATAATTTAAAGTTGATGAAATGGAGCTGCCATTTTTTTTTTTTTTTTTTTTTGCGGTACGTGGGCCTCTTACTGTTGTGACCTCTCCTGCTTAGGAGACAGGCTCCGGATGCGCAGGCCCAGCGGTCATGGCCCACGGGCCCAACCGCTCCGCGACATGTGGGATCTTCGCGGACCGGGGCACGAACCCGTGTCCCCTGCATCGGCAGGCGGACTCTCAACCACTGCGCCACCAGGGAAGCCCGGAGCTGTCATTTTTATCTTAAAATTGCTTTAGAGCAACATTTTAGACTTTTTTGGAAACATCTTCCTGGCCACAAGTGCTCATTAGGGGAAGCAGTGTGGCGGAGGGAAGGATTGGGAGTTTGGGATTAACAGATGTAAACTATTATATATTGCATATAGGATAGATTAAAAACAAAGTCCTACTGCACTGCACAGGGAACTATATTCAATATCCTGTGATAAAGCTTAATGGAAAAGAATCTGATATATGTGTATAACTGAATCACTTTGCCATACAGCAGAAATCAACACAACATTGTAAATCAACTATACTTCAATAAAAATTTTAAAAAGTGCTCATTAGTCTTTTTTTGCTACTATTAAAGATTATATTTTTATTACAAAACACCAGCTTTGCTTTCCCAGTGTTCCACAGTTCCTAGAATATCACCTCCTGTAGTTCTAGAGACCATATCTGTTCTTAAGAAAGTCAAAGAGCAGCACTGATTATTGGGTGAAGACTTGTAACCACGCTACAAATATTCCTGACTTTGCAATGTAATAGTTGAATATTTTATAAAATCATGCATTGCTTTATAAAATGATTGAAAGCGATTGCTTACCAATAGATTTTATTCCATTTTAAAATATTAACTTGAATGTATCCAATAGCACATTTTAGTTTCATATTTTCACTTGTCCAGTGGATTTATGATAATGCTCTTCATATTTTAATCATACACATGCTATCTTTTCAAATAAAACTTTTTAGCAGCATTGTTTAATTTTTAAATATACCCAATCCTGAAAATACACATATTAAAATATTGTGTGTTTGTATAGATACATATATATGTATGTATTCAAAATAATGCTCTTACTAAATTCAGAATAGTCATTGAATATTGCAACACATTGACTACCACCTTCTTGCTAAGTATGTGATATGAACCATGACATTACAATCTTAAAACTGTAACAAGCATGAGTTATGTTTGTACTATTTCCCATTCTCATTATATTCTTTGTCACACAATGAATTAATGTTGTGCCATTTTCTATTCTCATTACAACCTTTTCCTTATGAATGGGATATCAGAATTTTAATGTCTTTCGTAATCTGTGAAATATAGTATGTGTTTTGTCATACTACTATATGACCTCGCTAATATTTTGCATTTTGATTGGTTATCCCAAGCTGTAATGTATAAAGTAAGGTTAGAGTGACTGGCCAATGAAATAATTCTTCGTGGTTTTGACTGCTTTGATCAAAGGATTTTAAGAAACATTAAAAAATATTAACTTTTACATGCTTAAAAATGATCACTTTGGGATAACAGGCAAGTTTATTTGTGTAGAGAATGTATATAGTGACTTTTTCACATAAATTGAATGAACGTTAGAAAAATTATTTCAAATTAGAAGAAAATGTTAGAAGTGTGTTTTCCTTCATATTTCATTACTCTTTTAATTACCCTTTTCTGATTTGAATGTAAAGAAATGTGGCATAACCAAATTATTTTATTGTTTTGTCTACACCTTTATTCTGCATCTTCCTTTTAGTCTGTTATTTGAAAAGTTGTACTGATGGTAAATATTTTTTGCTGTATGAGATTTATTCTATTAGTACTTCATGCTGGAAATTTAAAATCTTGTCTGATATTGCATCAAATTATAAACTATTAATGTACAATTTCTAAAAAAAATAATGTTACTAAGAGAAATGATTTTTGAGCTAAGTCCTTTTCTATGTTTTTTCATTCCTCAACTTCTTTTAGAATGATGTTTCTAGTTGGCATTGTTACCTTTACATGTATGTGTCTTTCAAAATTTATATCTTCCTCTGTCCTAAGATTCTTTGGAAATTACTGTTGATAGCATGAGAAAGAAGTTATACAAGAGTGGGTGCTTTTAGAAGAAAGTATATGACTGACATATAAATTGCTATGTGTTGGGGTTTGAAAATATGTAAATTTACAGAGGAGCAAACATGGACAATTAGAAGTAAAAATTGTAACTGGTGTAAAATGTCTGATATGAGCATTAATTTTACTTAATGCATTTTTACTAGTTTTTTGGGAGTAGGAGTAGCGAAGTGGTAGGACAGTAGCTGGAAAAACATGTAGATGTTTCCAGTTTACTAAACTCTGATGGTCTCACATTTTGATGAGTGCCCAGACTACTTTGAAAGTGTAGGCAAGCGATCAGGATATTACAGACACTAAGAAATCAATCAAAATTTTGTCTTAAGTCATTTTAAAAACAAGGTGCCTCACTGGCCCATTCTGTTTCATTCAGTAGTGTAGCGTGTAACATTTTCATGGTGAATGGCAAGTATCAAAAAATTCTTCTGAACCTAGGGGCAGGACAGGAATGAAGACGCAGACGTAGACAATGGACTTGAGGACACGGGGAGGGGGAAGGGTAAGCTGACGAGGAGAGAGAGTGGCATTGACATATATACACTACCAAATGTAAAATAGATAGCTATTCTTCCCCCAAAAAAAAAAAAAAAAAAAAAAATTCTTATTTCCAGAGTCCCAATTTTTTTTTAACCCACTAGTTATGGAATTATATCAAATTGATTTTCATTTTTAAATTAAACTGAATAATGTACATTCAGACAAATGTGAGTGATTTTTAATTCACAAATTAGTTACTTAGCAATTCTAATTTGAAAAATAAAAAAGTTTTCCTTACCAAATAAAGTTTCTCTTATCTCTGCTTAAGTATTTATTTATTTTTTATATTTTGAATTTTATTTTATTTATTTTTTTATACAGCAGGTTCCTATTAGTTATCCATTTTATACATATTAGGGTATATATGTCAATCCCAATCTCCCAATTCTTCACACCACCACCACTCTACCCTCCACCTTCCCTCTTTGGTGTCCATAAATTTGTTCTCTACATCTGCGTCTCAATTTCTGCCCTGCAAACTGGTTCATCTGTATCATTTTTCTAGGTTCCAAATATACACATTAATATACGGTATTTGTTTTTCCCTTTCTGACTTAATTCACTCTGTATGACAGTCTCTAGATTCATCCATGTCTCTGCAAATGACCCATTTTCGTTCCTTTATATGACTGAGTAATATTCCATCATATATATATATGTACCACATCTTCTTTATCTATTCGTCTGTTGATGGGCATTTAGGTTGCTTCCATGACCTGGCTATTGTAAATAGTGCTGCAATGAACATTGTGGTGCATATGTCTCTTTGAATTGTGGTTTTCTCTGGGTATATGCCCAGTAGTGGGATTGCTGGGTCATATGGTAATTCTATTTTTAGTTTTTTAAGGAACCTCCATATTGTTCTCCATAGTAGCTATATCAATTTACATTCCCACCAGCAGTGCAAGAGTGTTCCCTTTTCTCCACACCCTCTCCAGCATTTGTTGTTTGTAGATTTTCTGATGATGCCCATTCTGACTGGTGTGAGGTGATACCTCATTGTAGTTTTTTTTTTTTTTTAAAGAAGATGTTGGAGGTAGGAATTTATTAATTAATTAATTTATTTTTGCTGTTTTGGGTCTTCGTTTCTGTGCGAGGGCTTTCTCTAGTTGTGGCAAGTGGGGGCCACTCTTCAACACGATGCACGAACCTCTCACTATCGCAGCCCCTCTTGTTGCAGAGCACAGGCTCCAGACGCACAGGCTCAGTAGTTGTGGCTCACGGGCCTAGCTGCTCGTTCCTGCAACTTTACCAAATTCACTGATTAGCTCTAGTAGTTTTCTGGTGGCATCTTTAGGATTCCCTATGTATAGTATCATATCATCTGCAAACAGTGGCAGTTTTACTTCTTCTTTTCCAATTTGTATTTCTTTTATTTCTTTTTCTTCTCTGATTGCTGTGGCTAGGACTTCCAAAACTATGTTGAATAATAGTGGTGAGAGTGGACATCCTTGTCTTGTTCCTGATTTTAGAGGAAATGCTTTCAGTTTTTCACCATTGAGAATGATGTTTGCTGTAGGTTTGTCATATATGGCCTTTAATATGTTGAGGTAATTTCCCTCTATGCCCACTTTCTGGAGAGTTTTTATCCTACATGGGTGTTGAATTTTGTCAAAAGCTTTCTCTGCATCTATTGAGATGATCATATGGCTTTTATTCTTCAATTTGTTTATATAGTGTATCACATTGATTGATTTATGTATATTGAAGAATCCTTGCATCCCTGGGATAAGTCCTACTTGATCATGGTGTATGATCCTTTTAATGTGCTGTTGGATTCTGTTTGCTAGTATTTTGTTGAGGATTTTTGCATCTATATTCATCAGTGATATTGGTCTGTAATTTTCTCTTTTTGTAGTATCTTTGTTTGGTTTTGGTATCAGGGTGATGGTGGCATTGTAGAATGAGTTTGGGAGTGTTCCTTCCTCTGCAATTTTTTTGAAGAGTTTGAGAAGGATGGGTGTTAGCTCTTCTCTAAATGTTTGATAGAATTCACCTATGAAGCCCTCTGGTCCTGGACTTTTTTTGTTGGAAGATTTTTAATCACAGTTTCATTACTTGTGATTGGTCTGTTCATATTTTCTATTTCTTCCTGGTTCAGTCTTGGAAGGGGATGTCTTTCTAAGAATTTGCCCATTTCTTCCAGATTGTCCATTTTTTTGGCATAGAGTTGCTTGTAGTATTCTCTCAGGATGCTTTGTACCTCTGTGGTGTCTGTTTTAACTTCTCCTTTTCCATTTCTAATTTTATTGATTTGAGTCTTCTCCCTCTTTTTCTTGATGAGTCTGGCTAATTGTTTATCAATTTTCTTTATCCTCCCAAAGAACCAGGCTTTAGTTTTATTGACCTTTGCTATTGTTTTCTTTGTTTCTATTTCATTTGTTTCTGCTGTGATCTTTATGATTTCTTTCCTTGTACTTACTTTGGGTTTTGTTTTTTCTTCTTTCTCTAGTTCCTTTAGGTGTAAGATTAGATTGTTTACTTGAGATTTTTCTTGTTTCTTGAGGTAGGTTTGTATTACTATAAACTTCCCTCTTCCCTGCTTTTGCTGCATCCCATAGGTTTTGGATCACTGTGTTTTCATTGTCATTTGTCTCTACGTATTTTTTGATTTCCTTTTTAATTTCTTCAGTGATGTCTTGGTTATTTAGTAACATATTGTTCAGTCTCCATGTGTTTGTGTTTTTTATGTTTGTTTTCCCTGTGATTGATTTCTAATCTCACAGTGTTGTGGTCAGAAAAGATGCTTGATATGATTTCAATTTTCTTAAATTTACTGAGGCTTGATTTGTGACCCAAGATGTGATCTATCCTGGAGAATGTTCTGTGCACACTTGAGAAGAAAGTGTAATCTGCTGTTTTCGCATGGAATGTCCTATAAATATCAATTAAATCTATCTGGTCTATTGTATCACTTAAAGCTTGTGTTTCCTTATTAATTTTGTGTTTGGGTGATCTGTCCATTGATGTAAGTGAGGTGTTAAAGTCCCCACGATTATTGTGTCACTGTCGATTTCCTCTTTTATAGCTATTAGCAGTTGTCTTATGTATTGAGGTGCTCCTATGATGCCTATTTATAATTGTTATATCTTCTTCTTGGATTGAACACTTGAACATCATGTAGTGTCCTTCCTTGTCTCTTGTAACATTCTTTCTAGTAAAGTCTATTTTATCTGATATGAGTATTGCTACTCCAGCATTCTTTTGATTTCCTTTTGCATGGAATATCTTTTTCCATCCCCTCACTTTCAGTCTGTATGTGTCCCTAGGTCTGAAGTGGGCTTCTTGTAGACAGCATATATATGGGTCCTCTTTTTTTATTCATTCAGCCAGTCTGTGTCTTTTGGTTGGAGCATTTAATCCATTCATGTTTATGATAATTATCAATATGTATGTTACTATTTTCTTAATTGTTTTGTGTTTGTTTTTGTAGGTCCTTTTCTTCTTTTGTGTTTCCCACTTAGAGAAGTTCCTTTAGCATTTGTTGTAGAGTTGGTTTGGTGGTGCTGAATTCTCTTAGCTTTTGCTTGTCTGTAAACCTTTTGATTTCTCCATCGAATCTGAATACGATCTTTGCCAGGTAGAGTCATCTTAGTTGTAGGTTCTTCCCTTTCATCACTTTAAATATTTCATGTCACTCCCTTCTGGCTTGTAGAGTTTCTGCTGAGAAATCAGCTGTTAACCTTATGGGAGTTCCCTTGTATGTTGTTTGTCATTTTTCCCTTGCTGCTCTCAATAATTATTTTTTGTCTTTAACTTTTGTCAATTTGATTACTATGTGTCTTGCCATGTTTCTCCTTGGGTTATCCTGAATGGGACTCTCTGAGCTTCCTGGACTTTGGTGGCTATTTCCTTCCCCATGTTTGGGAATTTTTCGACTATAATCTCTTCAAATATTTTCTCAGGTCCTTTCTCTCTTCTCCTTCTAGGACCCCTATAATGTGAATGTTGTTGCCTTTAATGTTGTCCCAGACATCTCTTAGGCTGTCTTCATGTCTTTTCATTCTTTTTTCTTTATTCTGTCCCAAAGCAGTGAATTCCACCATTCTGTTTTCTAGGCCACTTATCCATTCTTCTGCCTCAGTTATTCTGCTATTGATTCCTTCTACTGTAGTTTTCATTTCAGTTATTGTACTGTTCATCTCTGTTTGTTCTTTAATTCTTCTAGGTCTTTGTTAAACATTTCTTGTATCTTCTTGATCTTTGCCTCCATTCTTTTTCCGAGGTCCTGGATCATCTTCACTATCATTATTCTGAATTCTTTTTCTGAAAGGTTTCCTATCTCCACTTCATTTAGTTGTTTTTCTGCGGTTTTATCTTGTTCTTTCATGTGGTACATGACCTTCTGCTTTTTCGTCTTGTCTATCTTTCTGTGAATGTGGATTTTTTTCCACAGGCTGCAGGATTGTAGTTTTTTTTGCTTCTGCTGTCTGCCCTCTGGTGGCTTAGGCTATCTAAGAGGCTTGTCTAGAGTCCCAATTTTTTAAAGTTACTTTTAGATCTTCTAAATGAAGTAGCTTCATTTTGATGTTTCTGCATTTTTATATTATATTTTATAACTCTATAATTAATATTTTTCCTCATTCATTCAGTCATTCAAAAACACTTCACATGTGGTTATTTCTACTAAGCATAGAGCTATATTATGACTTTTAATGCATTACCAATTTTATTCGTAGGAAGAGTCTGATTTCCTGCTCAAAGATTAAAGCAATAATCTTTATGTCATTTATATGCAGACATTTTCAGTATTCATATAAGGAAATACAGAGCTTTCCCAAAGGCTTATAGTGGCACTTACAAATATGACAGGAAAGAAAAAAGTGATTCAGAGACAAGAAAGTTCACTTTGGGAGCATCCCACTCTAAACCTGCTGTGCCAAATCTGAGAATTTCCTTACTCTCTGTGCGAATGAAAGAACTTCATCATGCTAAAACATCTTTAAGTGTGTATGAGGCTACTTCTTGCCAGTAAATCTTTTATTCAGCAAATCATCCAGTCTATAGAAATAATGCAGGTTTTTACAGCAATTACAAGTTTAAAGTTTGGCTTCACATGTCTTAATGCCTTTTACTTTTTACAGTTGGAGTGCTCTAGCTTGCTGAATTTTGTTACAGATAATTCAAGTATCATACTTGCCTAGTTTTCTAAGTTCAAAATACCTTTAACCTTTAATTTGTTTTAACCTTTTTTGTTAGCTTTTAATTCTCCTATCACTATTATATTAAACATTTTAAACTAAATTACATCATTTAATTGTCTTTCTTTAACTATGAACATCATAAGAGTTTCTCATCACATTTTCCCATGTTCACTTTTGAGTGGCCATTAAATTTTTTTCTATAATGACATTTCATTAAAAACATTTCTCAATTTTTCAGAGACCAACATGCTTGTAAAAATTGTCACAACAATTTCTTACAGTTTACTGATGCAAAAAATTGTCTAATTTTAAAACCAAATCCATGTAGAAAATGGAGTAGTAAAGAGAAATTAAAATATAATCATGGATGAGTCAAGTCAAATTCAGATCTTTATTAAAACATAATTTGTAGGATAACTTTATCGACTTAAAATCATGCACAACATGAGACTTGTGAGTTAAGTTTTAGTGGGGGCAAAATGAGGACTTCAGGCTGGGAGACAGCATCCCAGATAGTTCTGAGAAACTGCTCCAAAGAGGCAGAGGGGAAGGTCAGTATATATGTGATTTTGGTGAAGGGGGAGTACATGCAATTGAGCACATATTTTTTTACAGAAGGTTTCTTCTAGTCTCGTATGGGTTACTGCTAGTCACGAGGAGCAGACATCACCATGAAGGATTTTAGTGCTTTTCTAGATATGAGGAGATATAAGAATTGGGTTCACAAAATAGGCTCTTGAAAATATCTAACTATCTGAAAACCTGTTCTGCCAGTTTTTCCCAGAACACAGAGTGCCTCATTTCTGCTCTCAACCTGAACTCCTTTTAGGGGGTGTTGAAAGTCAGCAGCTGCAGCTGCACATGATTTAATCCTTGTAGAGGTAGATGGCAAGTGCCAATGGAAAATGTCAATTTATAGTTGACGACTTCAGGGGACCTCACCTTTTATAGTAGCATCTAGGGAACAAACTATTTAATAATAATAGTTGTTCAAGTTGTCCTACATGATTAAATGTGAACAAATTGTCGTGGCAGCTTGCCTAATGTCCCTTGGGGCCAAATTTTGCCTTTTGGCTTGACCCCAAGGTTTCCATGAACTTTAAGGAAGTTGTGAATGCACATCAGAGGGAAAATTTTATTTTCAAGTGAAAGAAGGAGAAAATGAAAGGATTGTGTTGATTGCTGCCTTTTCAGGCAAATAAATACATATGCTGATTATCTAAAATCTAACACTGATTTGACTAAGCCTTGTCATTCTAGGTTGCACGATTAAATAATGAGATTCAGCATAATGCTTATTTGTTCTTATTCCGCTAAAATAAAAATGGCTAAAATTTCATACACATTCCCCATGGGTCATGATGGATTTTCTCACCAGATAAGAAAATAAGAGGTTTTATTTTCAACATGTCAATGTTAATATATCTAACCTTTTTTGAGTGTTTTCAGTATACCAAACATTCTTCTGATTTTTTATATACAAACAATGAATTATCTCAACAGCCATTCAAAGTAGATACTGGCACTCTTGCTCTTTTATAGATGAGGAAACTAAAGCATAAAAAGACGTGACATAAATTTCCCAAGGGCACACAGTAAGTAGGCAGTGGATATAGATTTTGAGCCCAGAAAACATGAATTCAGAGATCTTTTTCTTGACCACTAAACTATCTCCCTAAATCAAGATAATGTATCACTCTAAGGCTATTTTCCTGATTTGTAATATCAGCTAAAGTAGCCCAAGTACATTATTTCCCATTTCAAGTGTCTATGCCTTTAGGAATTAATTGGTCACTATACCAAACTACTTGTAATTCCCCAGATATGTTTAATGAAGGTAATATTTTTGAAATATTTCCTAATATAATTTTCCTTTTCAGCAAACTACTTTTCCTGCAGGCTTTTTTCCCTTTACGACAAAGGTGAAGAACGTAAAGAAAATAATAATAAAAACAATACAAAGAATATCCTTCCCTGAGAGGAAGGGCATAGTGGACCTCTATTTTTTTTTAACTATGAGGGAGGGAGAGAGAGAGAGGGAGAGAGAGAGAGAGAGAGAGAGAGAGAGAGAGAGAGAGAATATGAACCAATTAGCCATGAATGTCTTGTTATGGGTTCCTTCACCCACTTAAGTGAAGTCTGTTAAACAACAAGAATGTTTGGGGTAATTGCAGAACTAGTTCTTCTGACCTCAAGACCGTGGAATGAGAAAACTTTAATTTGAGAGGTACTGTACCAATATGTGAGCCTAAATCAAAAATGGTGGCAGTTCCCATGACCTCCAAAGGTCATGAAGGAGATTCAGAGGTTGTCATGGGATGCTATAGGAGTGTCAGAGAGTATCTGAGTGTGTCAGCCAAGAGGAAGCCACCATGTGGGGCAAGTGAGTCCCATAACAAATGATCTGAGGTGGACACTCCAAAATCATTGGCCAAATGAAGACTTAGTTGAGTTTCATGGATCTCAACACAGATGGAACAGCTGAGTTTTCCAGGAGCCATAATTACACCAGTCAATACAGAGAGAATTTCCATAATTTCTGTTGGATGACAACCACAGACCAGTCCAGAAAATGACATCTTCAGTGGAGATCAGTAAGAGCCTGTAGAGAAGGACCACATAGAAAAAAGGTATTCTTTCCTTTCCACAGTAAGATGACATGAGTCTTCCCTGTGCTATCTGGAGGCCACCAGAGGAGAAGCAAAGAGAGGAGAGGAAAGGGTAAAGAAACTTTAAAATATAACAAGTTTCTCAAAAAAGACCTTGTTTATCTCAAGGCGGCTGGGTTGTGGGGGGTTCTTGTATAAACCCTCAAGTAATAGTTTCAGTTTCTTTCTATTAAACAGTGAAAATGGTAGGGGAGGGGAGAGGTGTCTAGAGCAAGAAGAAATTCATTATAGAACATTCTGTAAGTTACATTTTATGTGTGTATTGTAGTTGTGGTGGGCAAATTCCCACCTGTTGCAGAATAAATGTATCTCTACTCACTAGCACTCCACCAGGCATGGCCAATATAGGCAAGGTATTGGAATTTTCAAGTGTGGCGCTTTGTTAACAAGCCAACAAACCAACCTTAATTTGCCATACTAATGATCGCATTTGATCTTTAAAAAGAACTGGAAAATTTACATAGATTCCCAGATTTACACTATTGAAACTCCTCAGGTCAGGCAATACCACTGTACCTATTGTTCCATGAAATTAGGAATGTCTGAACAAAAAGGCCACCAAGCGTTAGAGTCTAACCATTGTATGGACGGAGGAAATGGGAACTCAACTTGTAAGATTGCCAAGGATATAATCACCTTCACTTTTCCTGGTGACTCCCATAGCAATTGCCCATCTGGCCTTGGGGGAGGTGGCCTGCTCTCTTCTTGGCTCCTCTACCCAAGCACAAAATAGACACGTTCCTGAATTCCTTGCAGCATAGCTGAGACGGAGGGTAACTACTACCCCATGACCCATATTTAGGACTCGCTGATAGAAGATGCATAATTACATGTTGATTAATTTCCAATATTAGGAACTCTGTCTTTAAAATATAAGTTTCTTTTTCTTTCTAAGATAATACATTTGGCAATCAAATTTTTAGTGTTTATTTAACAAACTCTTGAGTGAAGTACAATTATACCCTTTTTAGAGACTTAAAACTTGAAGTAGAGGTGGATATTTTTGGTATGTGTGTATTTGGCATTAATATAGAGCCTGAAGCGCTGTTGAAAAAAATTACTAAGCTTTAGCAAGCTTTACACGTGGTTTGACTGTAGTTGTACATCCAAAGAAAACAAATATAGTGCCTAATTAATTCACCTTAAAATAGCAACTATTTGTTCAAAATAAGCATTTTAGTGAAAATTATAGATAATGGTTTCTAGAATTTTTAGTGTGTGGCTTTGTTATAATTTCACACTTTATAAAATGACTATTTTTTAATCTGTTTCCCTAGGTTCTGTACTATACTTGAAATTTTTCTAAAACGGTACACTTACTGTTTTATTTTGATTTTATTCTGTGATTTTACCTAATGTCCTACCTCAGAAAAAAATGACTTAGTGAAAAAAAAATTTTTTTTAACTCATTGTTCATATGCTTTCTTTCATATATTTCTTATGGCCAGATATTTTTGGAGAAAATGTGAGATTAATTTCCCTGCACAGTTTTCCTTCTTGACCACTTTCACGTTTAATTGTGTCCACAATTCCTTCTTAAATTAGATTTAGAACTTTAAATAAATTCTGGTAATGTGTAGTCACCTATGTTACCTTGAATTTGTCATTCGGTCAATATATCATATATCGAATAATTAAATGTCTACCATTAGGAAATACAAAAATGTTTAAGGCACATTTCCTCCCTTAAGGGAGGGATCACACATACACACACACACAAGCACACACACATGTATACACAAGAACTATCAGCACAAAGAATTATAACATGTGTCAGTTTAGTGAGAAGGTTGGATAAAATTATCCCTAAAAAATTTTAAGCTCTATAATTCTGGAATTGCATCACTGAGTTCATGAACAAGGTGTGCTCCAGCTATTCTCAGTGGAGAGTGACGCTTCTGGACAATATTCACCTAGACACCTCCCTATTCATATTAGATACTCGTATTCTCAGGATTCGACTACAGAGGTTATTTGGGCCAATACCTCACTGGAAGTTTTAATTCTCTATTTTATACCTGTAGTTAAGCAGAGAAAGTTGTTTAACATTCAGGTAAATACAGAACAATGCAGATGACAAATTACGCAGAAGAGATGCTTTGAATAAATGTCACAGCGTGAATGCATGATAATGATGGTGAGGTTGTAGCCAGTAGCCAGGGATCACTAGAGTCAAGGGTGAATGTCGAAAAAGCAGCAAAAATAAAACTAAATGGGAGATGGTGCCAATTTATAAGAAGCTTCGAATACAGGCTAAGGAGTTTGCATTGTATCTTATAGATTGACATCTCTGAGATTTGGGGGGACATGCATTTTGAATTGGGCAGTCTCATATTTTTAAGTATTTGTTCAAGGAAAGAAGTTGAGAAAAGCATCAGATATTCTGATAAACGGAAGTTCTGTCAGAATACCACAAGGATCAAGGGAAGAATTAGGAGTTTGCAGGCAGCCTTTGGTCTTTCAGTCTGTGCGGTTTCTAGCCAACTCCCCCAAATGAATGGAACATGCCAGTGAAGAGGGACATGCTGAAATCATGTCCCTCTTCACTTCTAATCATTCATATTCTCTTTAATCTGGGGCATTTGAAATGCAAGTAAGTGACTGGCATGGCAGCCCTCCCTGTGCATTTCAAATGTGTGAGTCAACAGTAGTGGAGAGGCCTGCAAAGAATGTGGTAATGTGGTTTTATAATCCATCTGGCAAAGGTCTGTGATCCGCCTGCTGGAAAACCCACCTCTAGGCAATGTGGCACCGTTGGAGGTTTCTGAGAAAGGAATGGACATGATCAAAGTGGTTTAATCTGACTTTTAAGGATTGAAATATTAGAAATACAGAACTCAGTTGAGAAGCTATTTCAGGAATTGAAATAAGACGTGATAAAGGTCTGGGCAAGGGAAAAAATCTGACCAGAGAGGAAGGAACCAATATAGACAACTTTACAGAGACAATTGATACGACTCGACTGATGAGAGGCATCACTGTTCAGTGGATCTGGCTTTTCCTTTGAACAAAACAGGCATGGTATATTTGAATCTTAGGTCCAATGCATCCTAGTGATATGGCCTTGGGCAAGTCACCTTACCTTCTTGATCCTCACTTTCCCATCTGTTGAAAAGGAATAATAATATCTACCTTGAAATATTGTAAGCAATAGAGAGAATATAAAACTTTGGATCTAGAATAGAGATGGCAATGATCATCATTTTTTATTAGTTTTGTAGACGGGGTAAAGATGGGAAGAAGAGGTGGACAGATGGGAAACAGATGTCTTGCACCCCAGTAACTGAGAGAATTGTGGTGTCATTGACAGAACTATTGAGCCAAAAGTTTGAGTTAGTTCAAATATATTACATTAAATGATAATTTTCTTAATTTGTCTTTATTCAATAGCTAGTACAACTATGCATAGTTGAACAGTATATTTGGAATATGAGTCAGATAGATTTCTCTGGAATGAAACAGGAAAAGTAAACAGAATGGACATTGGTACACTGAAATAGTTGACAAGACTCAATGGTGGAGAAGACTTCTAATTTCAGTGGAATATCCACTATACTACTTTGTATCTTACCCGTATACTGAATGTTTAACGTGGGTTTAGCTAAACATACAATGTGTTTCTATATTGTACTTCATCAAATGACCTGTAAGAGTTACCACTGAAATGCAAATACTTTAGGAGTAGATCATTAGGCCCACATAAGAAATATATTTCAGAAAGCAGTTGTTATGACTGTTGAATCTAAAAATGAAAGGGTTAACGAAAACCATGTCTAAATAAGAAAGTGGGCAGGAGTCTAGGTGTACCCATCTTGGTTCAGGAATCAAAATAGTTTTCAGAAGATGTGTTAATCCATGACATAGCTTATGATTTTGCATACAGATACTTAGAAAAAAATAACATTTTTAAAGAATGCAGTTGTGTAGAATTTTGGTCTTTTTATCTTGAGGACTAATGGGAATTTCTCCATCACTTCTTTTAAGACATTTTATCGTGTGTAGTGAATTTTGTTAAAAGAGCAAGTTCTGAAAAGCTCTGACAGCCTCTTCAGCAAAAGATCCAGGATTGTCAGCCATTGATGCAAAGACCTGAATCTGCTTTGACACTCTAGAATAGGCTTCTGGCAATGTTATGTCTTTCTTTTAGATGTTTGGATAAATCACACAGCTCAAAAACTGCATCATACATTATGCTTAAGTCATAAACAAATGCTGCTGAGGTAAGGGAATTCCACTGCACTTTCTTCAGTGATTTGAAGCTATAGATGTTTCACTCGAAAACATCAGTAAACATTTCTTGAGGGTTTGGATATGCATTCAAAATGGCTTTTATAGATCTTTTTATTTGAGTCACCTGAAAGAACTCAGCACTA
Organism: Neophocaena asiaeorientalis asiaeorientalis; assembly: GCF_003031525.2. NCBI lineage: Eukaryota > Metazoa > Chordata > Mammalia > Artiodactyla > Phocoenidae > Neophocaena > Neophocaena asiaeorientalis. The sequence continues at coordinate 1,690,744 of NW_020174046.1, read as the reverse complement.
CTAATTTTAAGCAGCCGTATATTTTTTTACCAGTAAAATAGCAATGTAAACTATTTGTGAAAAAGAAGCATCTATGAAGAAAGCCTTAAATCTTATGGAGTTTAGTTGGGCTATGTGGTGGGCAGAATAATGGCCTCCATCCCAAGATGTCCACATCTGCGTTTTTATTCCTGGAACCTGTGAATATGTTAGGTTCAAAGAAGAATTAAGTTAGTAAACAGAATGAAGTTTTCTAATCAGCTGACCTTAAAATAGAAAGATTATTCTGGTTTATCCTGGTAGGCCCAATTAATTACAGATGTCCTTAAACTCGTAAGAGGGAAACAAAAGAGTTTGTGTCAGAGTGATACTACGTGCAAAAGACTCAATTGGCCATTGGCAGCTTTAAAAATGTAAGGGAGCCATGGGCCAAAGAAAACCAGCAGCTTCTAGAAGCTGGAAAAGACAAGAAATCACAGTCCTCCTTAGAGCTCCAGAAAGGAACACAGCTGTGTTGACACCTGGATTTTAGCCCAAAGGGACCCACTTTGGACTTCTGACCTCCAGAACTATAAGATAATTAATATATGTTGTTTCAATCTACTAAGTTTGTGGCAATTTGTTAGAGCAGTGTTAAGAAACTGATTTATACATGTCTGGATAATAAGAAAATTTCTGAATTCTTCTCAAATTTTAATTAGAAACAAAGTTAATATATTCCATAAAATTATAATAATTAATTTTAGCGTTATAAAAAACTTCATATTTTAAGCAGTAACTTAAATATATTTTATATATAAATTTGTGTGTGTGTGTGTGTGTGTATATATATATATATATATATATATATATATATATATAATTCTTCAACTTTTCCTTTTCATGAATTTGTGTCTTGTTTTCAAAATCTGCTCCAAGATGTATCTTATAGAAAGTATTTTTGGCTAAGTTCTATTAAATCTCATCTCTATTCTGTTTCTCCAGAAAAAATTTTAGTACTTGAAGGTAGTTCAAAACGATTAATAATTATCATATAATTTATTTTTGGTTTCAGAATGCATTTCAGCAACTGAATATATTGTTGAAATAAAATAGAAAAGTAACATACTAAACCACGTAACTCTATTGTGCATTGATAGTTTCTATTGATACATATCAATAATGTCCTGGGAGCTATAGAAAAGTGACCACTCCCATCACTGTTCCATACCTGACACCCAGGAATATTGGAAGAAAATCAGAAAAATATGACACTTTATAATTGTAGCCTTCAAAATATCAGCATAGAATATTTTAGATTGGTCATCCTCAAACATGTCTTAAAATTGTAATTAAGCATACCAGAGAATCTTCTAAATTTGAAATAATTTTTACCTTTTTTATGTTACATTATTATAAGATCAGAAGTTATTTCTTTAAAAAATCTTTTTACTATGGAAAACTTCAAACATACACAAAAGTAAACAAAATTGTACAATGAACGCCCATGTATTCATCGCCAAGTTTTAACAATGGTTAACTCATAGCCAGTCATGTTTCATCTATCCCTCACTTATTTTTCTCCTCACTACATACTCAATTTAAGCAAATCACACGTTCATATAAATTTATCCATATATTTTAGTATATATCTCTAAAATAATAGAATTCTTTAATATAAACTCATTACTATTTTCATACCATTAAAAACCTAATAATACCTTACTATCATCAAATATCCAGGTATTATTCAATTTCTATTTGTCTCACAAATATTGTATTTTTGGGCAGTGTGCTTATTTTAACCAGAATTCAAATGAAGTCCATACATTGTGAATGATTAACACATGTTATGTGCCTTTTAAACTGTAGATCTCCATCCATGTCTTTCTTTTGTCCTGTAATTTATTTGTTGAAGAAGCCATGTCATGTATTCTCTAGAGTGTCCTCTCTCTGGATTTTGCAGATTGTATCTTCATGGTGTCATTTGATGTGTTCCTCTGTCCTCATCCTTCTCATATATTGATAGTTGGATCTAGAGGCCTTATCAGGTTCAGGATGCTGTCTGACTGCCTCTCTTTTTGTGATGTCAGCAGAATCCATTTTATTTTTCACCATTGCTTGTAAATGAGCAGCCCCTGCTCATTTAAAACTTAATGAGTATAAATTTAATCAGAATATAAACCATGGCCTAGGAAATTTTTCAGTTTTTCCAACCTGAAGTCTTTTCCAATGCCATAAATAACTGCAACAAACAATATGTCCTTTCAGAATAATGGAAAATAATACCTTAAGGGAGAAAAAGCTTATTCTTAAAAAAAGCTCATGGCTACTTAAAAGGGAGGTGAAAGGGGAAATTTTAAATAACAAAGGAGAATCTAAATATAGGATTGTTTTTAGTTGAGAAGCCATTATCTCCACCCAAGCTGAGTTAAAAAGACTAGAAAGACCATATATGAGGAAAAGACTGGATGGAGCACCGTAAGTGGTACAACAACTAATATTTATTGTTGACTATGCACAAGGTATAGGCCTTTTATCAATATCATCTTGCTAAGTTCTTGGAACGATTTTACTTTAAAAATAAAGAAATTGAGAGAAATTAAATAACTTGCCAAGGTCCTCTGGAGAGCCAGGGCCAGGATTCAAAGTCAGAAAGGGTGATTCCAGACTTATCTTTTAACCTCTAAGCAAAATTGTTCTCTACAACATGCCCCTAAAAGGAAGACTTACATCTATAGTTAATCAGAGGCTGCATTGATTTTTGCAACAATTTATTTTGTTGTTATGGATGTTGCCTGTTAGTTTTACACCTGAGTTTCATTGCCTTTGATTAAACTGTAGTGTAAAGCCAATCCATCTAAGAACATTATATTTGCTTTCTACTCTCTACAGAGTCCAGAAAAGGGGTCTCCCTAGATGCTTCTTGAGCTATGAAAAAAGAAACATACATGTTTAAGTACTGGTCATACAAAATAACTCATATTGTTGCATATATTTATCTAGAACTCTATCTTTTGATGTTTGTTTTATTTTTTCTACTCCTTCTATAATCTACACATTTTTGGCTACTCAGGTAGTGGGAAAAATGCATTTTCATTGTTTATTCTCAATCTACTAATCTTTTCATCATACAACTAGACACAAGGGTTAATGTATATTCACAAATAAGATGCAAAATTCTAGGATTAGGTCTCATAATTTCTGCCTTCAAGTTATAATGTAAATCAGTCCATGGATTGAGAGGATTCTCTAAGACAAAATGTAGAATACAAATGAATGAAAGTAAACTTTGGATCTGAACTGGTAGTATATTCCTCTACTTGGAACATCCATATAAACAGGACACACACACACACACACACACACACACACACACACACACAAATGTTTGGTTGTCCCTGGCCATTGAGAGGCACCATTTCATGGTAGAAAAACCACAGGCTTTGGAATAAAATTGACTTGATGGGAAACTCTTCTCAGTCTCTTGCTGTAAATGTGACAGTGTGTGTAACCTGTTTGAGCCTTATTTTCCCTACCATAAAGTGGGGATATTAATAATATATGGGTAAAGTACTTGATTCGCAGTGATAAAGCCTCTCTTCAGACAAACTTTATTCAGGCTCTTCTGAATCCTCTTTTTGACCAGGCTTCACACTTGGGCTCTGTCCTTGGCTCACTTAGTACAGTTTTAGCAAGAATTTTGTTGGATCAGTTTGCGGAAATCCCTCACCATTGATATCGGATCAAATTCCTCATCCCCTACCCTTGATATCTTATCACCCTGGCCTGCCTTCAGCAAGAACCCTCTCAAGTCAGTTTAGCCAGAATCCCCCTACCTCTGATGTTTTCTCTTGGTAATTTTCCATCCACAGCCCACACCCCACTCCTTGGTTATACAGCTCTGTTTGTCTTTATTTCCTTGAAATCAAGTTCAGTTCTACACTAAGGTCTCTTTTCCCCTATTCCAATAGTTCTGGAATAAAATTTCCCTTCACCACTTTAAGATCTGCTGTCTGGATCTTGTTTTCTCTGAAAGTAGTGGCATTCCAGAAATTTTAATTTTTATATTATAATGAATATATTCTGTTGTAAAATTTCAATTCATATGCCCTACCACTTCCAAATGTCTAAACTTCAAAGATAATGTAAAAGCATACAATTTAGGAAAACCAAGAATGCCTCCCCCTCCCTGTTTCCAAAGTATGTAAGACTTGGCACAGTCAAATATTGAGTACTCATTCTCAGTGAACATGACTACCAGGGGAAAATAGTATAGAAGTTAGCTAAGTTTCAAATCTTAACCCAACCAATTACTATCTTTGTAACCTTTAGACAATTTACATAAACACATTGGGGATCAGTTTCTACATCTGTAAAATAAAGCTAATACTGTTTGTATTATTAGGATAAAGTCAAGTTAATGTAATTAAAAAGATATCAAAATACAGTGGCTTAATGATATAGTTTATTACATAGTTCTGAGGTGAATGATGTGAGGCATCATGGTGACTGTAACCCCACACAGTGATTCAGGGACAAAGACATCCTCCATTAGGTTATCCTGCCAATTCCTAGAGTGATGTTGTCGTATGCATGACGGAAGTGGAGTAGTTGCCATGTCTGAGTTCCTGTGAAAATGAAAGTAAAAGGTATTGTGAAGGAGGAAAACCCTATATATCTGAGATTGCATACATGACTTCCACTCAAAGTCCCTTTGCAAGAACTTTACCACATGGTCATATCTAACTGCAAGGAGTCTGGAAAATAAAGTCTATCTGGGAAGACATTTGATTGGAAAGAAAGGGAGAAGGATTTTTTTGTGTTTATTAGCAGCCTCTGCCATTTTTTACTTAGGATTATCGTGCTGATTAAATAAGATTATCTATAAGAAGTGTTTCTACAATGCTTTGCAACCACTGAAAAAGTGTTAGCTGGGCTGTATTTTTGTTGTGTGACTCAAATATTCTATGATCTAAGCCTTAAGGAATCAAGGCATAAAGTAACTGGTGACTAATGAATGCAAGCATATATCTAAAGAGCAAATTGATGAAAGTATCTGAGAGCTAGAGCTATTCTGGATTCAATAAACAGTAAGCCCTTACTCATACGATAAACAATCTACTAGACACTTCATATTGTTTCAGTAAACCTCCTAACAACCTAAATGAGTTAAGTAAGATTACCCCCATTTTTGAGATAGAAAAACAAGGGTAAGAGAATTTGGTCCAAGATCACAGACGTGAGTGATGTTGGAACAGCGATGGAGCAGGATTTTGACTACAGTTATTTTAATTCTGGAGTTTTTCATCATCAATTGCTCTGTTTCAAGGATGGGGGAAAATCAGGAGATACTAACAAATAAAGTCAATTGACACAATCATATTTGGGGACTTTGGATAGTGAGTCATATTCACGAGAAAAGAATTCTAAAGAAATGAAACAAGGAGATTATATCCTTTATATTTCATCACCACTAAAGGGAAAAAAATTAATTGCTAGAAACAACTACAAAGGTTGTCTTATATTTTGTTTTACTTATGGATGGTTTTGATGAAGTAGTTAAAAATCCATTTGGTCTCTTGTTCCAGAATGATCTCTCATTTCATAAATTATAACCTTGTCTATAAAGTTTTCTGAATAATGAGAAACTATAAAAGAAATTTCCTGCAAACAGAAGCAAACATTCATAAAGCCAGTTAATCAGAAATTTGTTAGTGAACATCAGAAATTTCAAAATTACATAGAAGAAAATAGTAAGATGGAAAAGGACTTAAGATGATGGGAAAATGTAACTTAACATGAAAGTAAACAACTGAAAATGTTTTATTTTTGTAAAATCAGTCCAATATATTTTCCATATACATTTGTGTGTGTGTGTGTGTACCTCATCCCACTTTCTACATATAACTTTTGCGCGTTATATGTACTCCTAAAAGACCAATGGGGCTTAAGATGAGCTTTGAGTAATGGCTAAGATTTGTACGGTACAGGAGAAGAGGAGATGACATTTCAGGTAGAAGGAATAACATGAACAAAGATGAGACAGTCATCATGTACTAAATCAGGTCTGATCCTGAGAAGGGTTAATTTTGGCAGTTAAGAAGAAAAATTGGGCGGCAGGACACACATTGGTTAAGGACATGGACTTTTTGAGTTATATGAGTTTGATTCCTGGGTCAGCTCTTAAGAACTGTGTAATCTTGGACAGCTTTCTTATCCTCCCCAAGTATTAGTTTTCTTGTCTTTAAAAATGAGGATAGTAAAAAAATAAAATGATATAACTAAAGCACTTAGCAAAATGCCTGGTTTATAGTAAGCATTAAGTAGTAATAATAGTATGGAAACAAACATAAACTGTCTAGTTGTGGCATTGAGGAACTAGTAATTGTTAGTTCTCTGAATAGTCACATCACAAACATTCAACACATGAATATGTAAGGTAGATTTGTCTGGCACTTGGATGTCATGCAGTTTGCAGTGAAAGCGTCTACCACTTCGTTGCTGGATTAACCCAAGTACTTGTCTCCCCACACTCTTCTTTCCTTTCAATTTCCTGTCCTCATCACTTAAAATATTGAAATGGATTACTGCTTAACAAATGAAGGTTTTGAATGATTTTTGTTAAATCATCTGGCTTTACTTATACTATAATGTTTCTCATTTCTGTTTTTGGTTTCTGCTGATGTGGCTCATTGTTTCCTTGGGTGATGTTCAGCTTAACCTTCCCACCTCCAAGGTTAAGATCTATGCAGAGAAGGCAGCCAGAAGACAATTTTATTTGCCCCGAGCCCCCAACACACACCCGAAGTAGGCAGTTTCTGTGCCTGGACTAAGTCTCCTGAGCAGGTTTACAACCCCTCCCTCTTCCTCTGGTCTTTGTGCTTTTTCAGGTAGAAGGAGAGAAACCATGAATGATGTTTTCTTTTTTGTTTTCTGGGAATACTGAGATGGGGTAGAGGTCAATAGGACTTTCTTTCTATATATGCTAAATTACAGTTGCTTCTCACTTCATGGCCTGATGCTTTCTTTAAATCCAGACATTAAGCAGATACCGATATCTTTAAATTTGGAGGCACATCATCAACTCTCCCAAGGCCTGTAGTTATTGCAGAATCAGAGTGGGTCAGCAGATATTTCGCATGTACAGCCAAAGAGCTCCTGTGACTGTAGAAAGCCCTGGTTTCTAGGAGTGATTTTACTGAAGTCCTCCCCAAAGTGACTTGGTGGAGAGGGAGGTCACCCACCCTTCTTCCACAGAGGAAGGGGTGAAAAGAACCTACTCATCTCAAACACTATACATTTTACAATGCAGAATATGACTAATTCCTCTTCTCCAGCCTGTTCTTATATAGCCAAAGAAGTTGTGATTGCTGGTGGTGGTAGAATCCATTCTACCTCTTCCTTAGTGAGCATTGGTGGATTTGTTTAAGAAAGTAGACTTTTGAGTACCTTATTCATCTGAACTTTGGACAAGAATGACCAATTCCAGGACATGTGAAAAATCCCACTCAATATTCTATTAAAATATTATCAAGCTTTTTTTAAGCTCTATCCCATGAGGTAGATATGATTAGTATCCCAGTTTTAGAGATAAGGAAACTGCGGTCTCTTGAAGATTAGGGAACCTGACTCCTGATATACAGTTGGTAATTGGCTTTGCTAGGATTGGGAATCGTATTTATTATTCTTTGAAACCACTTTCATATTTCCACTATGGCACTTTATTTCAACCAGTAAATCTATTCAGTCTCTATAACTTTAATTTTTTAGCCAAATCTATAGAATTGAAAAATTATATTCAGTAAGTCTATGATTTAATCAGATTCTGTCAGTTAAAATACAAGATATAAATCTTGAATTATCAGTATTATACAAGTAAACAAGCAACATCTGATAGATTTCTACTTATATATTATTTATAAGCTCAATTTTAAAGAGAGTGGCAATGCTCATAAAATAGAGAAAGCAAATAACCTTGTGTACAGAGTGAATCTGCCTCTCTCTATTTGATAAGTTAGGGCTGAATTGTTCCTATCTATCACTGAGCTGTTTGGCTTTAAGAAATAAAAGTGGTCATCTCATTATAAATTCTTGGAAATAACATCTACTTAAAAATAATTCCTTCAATTGGCCCACACTTGGCATTTCTCACCTAGAAAAATAAAAGGTAAGGATGAGCAAAAGCAGGAAAAGAAATACAGTGTCATTGAGGTTGTTAGGAAGATTATATTAGCTATTCTCCTTAAACTCAAATGTGTTAAGTATCACTTTATTTAAGACATTTAGAAATATTTGGCAATGTGTTTGTTCTGGCTTTTTATTGTATTTTTCTATTATGCAAGTGAAATGGTTATTTCAAGCTTCCTGGTGGTTGGTTTTGTAGGAGCAACTTGGGAAGAGAATTCCAGTTCCACAGAGAGTTAATTAATGTGGAAAACAGGCATTACCCACATCAGGCTGCCAGTTAACATCAGGACAGTTTGCCTTCGACACACGTGTGACAGGATGGATGGCTGACTCTTAGAGTTCATGTGATGAATTTGAGAATTGAATACTCTCACGTTGGCTGAAATTCCCACCTCGCAAAGAAGAGAAAATTAATGATGGATATGTAGGCAGGTAGTAATTAGTTAGTTAGATGGATGGATAGGAGGTAGATAGGTAACTAAGTACGTAGGTAGAAAATTACTTTGTCGGTGTCTTTACACTGAGCGTAGATGTATTCGTAACATCTTATGAAGAACCGCCAAACCAATAAATGTTGGGCATCTTTCATGAATACAGAGAAATGTAAGACCTTCAACAAGCTTATGCGGATGGGAAGTAATATGTAAACGTAACAAAAGTTAAATGATGAAGTACCTAATTATCATTTTAAGATAAACATTGGGCTGCAGTCATAAAAAAGTGCATGCAAATGAGTGTTCATTTATACAGATTTGGGAGTCCTATCCCTGTTGCATCTATCATCTATTTATCTATCTATCATCTATCTATCTATCTATCTATCTATCTATCTATCTATCTATCTATCATCTATCTACTATTATCTATCTCCCTATCGCTCTATCCATCTATCTATGTAATCTATTATCTATCTCCCTGTCAATTTATCTATCTATTTATCTATCTATCTATTTATCCATCCATCCATCTATCCATCTATCACCTATTATCTATCTCCGTCTATCTCTCTCTCTCTGTCTCTCTCTCTATCTGTCTATACTATCTAATCTTTCTACCTTTGTATTTTATTGTAGAAATGGATCATGTACCAACTATAGTCAATAGTCGGGAGGTTTCGTTTTCTCTTCTGATAGTTGAATAATTCCCTCTTGAAAAGAAGCCCTTGCTTTCGGTAAGATTTATCAGGTTAAAAAAGGTTTTGATTTAATATTTGAAGATGGACTTAATCTCCTGCTGTGCTTTAAGCATTTGAAAACCTGCTGCAAAGTGGCATTTCAAAGACAGCTTAATATTAAATTCAGTTTGCAATATTCATATCTAATTGTTATAGGAAGTATTGTTCTGTTAATAAGTAGCAGAATAACAATGTTATTATGTTTGGTTTTCATAGGCCTTTTAAGACCTTTGTCAAAGGCTGCTGTTCTTGCAGATGTGTAGAGAAACATTTATACAAACATGAACTCTTACACTTAAAAAAATATGGATTGTCATTTTTTATTCAGCTAAGATATTCTTGAATTGGTACTGTATTTTCTTATTTTAAAAAGTCTAGCTCTAAATTCAAATCCACTGTATTATAATGTAAAAATACCAATGAAGATAATGTAATACATGCAAAACATATGCCATCTCTTCTAGAACATGATAAAATAACTTACTGAAGCCTAGGTATTATAAGTTAATTATTTTGAGTAGAGTGGAGATATTGATTGACATTTCTCTTTTATTTCAGCTGTTCTGTATGTTCAGAGTATCTTTTTACCCCCTATACAGCAAAAAAAAAAAAAAGTCTTATGTTAGAATACTACTTTTATCTGGAGAAGAAAAAAACGATTGAGCAGTCATTATTAATCATTAATAACATGACAGAAAAGTTGACTGCAGTGGGAAAAATTAAGTCAGTTTTATTATTCATTAAGACATCCTGAAGGAGTTAACTTTTCATAGAAAGAATAGACAATAGAATTATATTTCACATTTATGATGTGAAATATGACCATTTGCTAAACTGCTTTGCCTTTTTATAATCAGATTTTCCCAATGATTTATGGGAAAATACTAATTTAAATGATAATATTACCATCTGTCATCACCATCATTCAGACTTTGTTGTTCAGGTTTTTTTGCATCACATAAATGTTAATAATTTTACCTTTTCAAAGGAAATAACTTATTTTAATGTGAGATTTCAAAACATGTTATCTATTAGTATAATCATTAAAATTTATTTTAAATAACGTTTTCTGTGTTCCACGTTTGATCTGAGCATAATATCACTTTAGATACAGTCTTTGACCATAACTATGGCTTCTGAAATGATTATTTTCTTACGGTAGTAGTGTAAGTATGTAATTCATCTCCAATTGTATTATATTCATAGTTTGTGCTCATTATCACTTAGTTTTTTTTTTTTTTTTTTTTTTTT
>NW_020174046.1:1648741-1680003 GCF_003031525.2 Neophocaena asiaeorientalis asiaeorientalis | reverse complement strand
TTTTTTTTTTGCGGTACTCGGGCCCCTCACTGTTGTGGCCTCTCCCATTGTGGAGCACAGGCTCCGGATGCGCAGGCTCAGCGGCTATGGCTCACGGGCCCAGCCGCTCCGCGGCATGTGGGATCCTCCCGGACAGGGGCACGAACCCGCGTCCCCTGCATCGGCAGGCGGACTCTCAACCACTGCGCCACCAGGGAAGCCCTATCACTTAGTTTTACTGGAAAGATTTCAGAAGAAGTTGTCTGGTCTCACAGCAAAATGACAAAGTATTTTGTTCAGTTCATAAAATAAAGTATTAAAATTTTAATATCTGCTTTATTTTAGGGGCCATATAGTATAATATTAGGGATCATTTATAATTTTTATACATTTTTTCTATAGATGATCTTGCCTCTTCATTAAAGGGGAAGCTGAAGGTCATCCAATGTATTTTTCCTCATTTTTTCCTTTTTCAATTTTTTAATATCTTTACATCATCTTCCACTTCTCTTCTGTCTTTCCTCTTTCAGGAAGATACCTATTCAACCTATCCATCCATTCTTCTGTGAGACTAATACCTTCATCAGTGCCTTCTCTCCCATTTCCTCAGACCTTCTAAGACCTTCTTTTAATAATTAGCCCATCTTTCTCTTGGTTCCTTCATTCCCTCAACTTCCCATTTTTTCTCGTTTCCTTTCTGGCCAAATTTACTGAAAATTCAATCTTATTGCCTCTATTGCGTTTATATTCATGCCTAACTCACTGCCATGACTCCTCTTCCTGACACTTTACAATACAGATTGAGTTGTTCCCAGGCTCTATTGAACATTTCTAAGAGGAGGAATAACATTCTCAGGGTATGTATCCAAAAAGAATCACTCTAGCTATTGAGGCAACAAACCCAGTTGCAGGAAAAGGAGTTAGGACAATTTTCTAAAGGTCTAGGGGTAGAAGATGGTTATCTGAAAGGATGGGGCAGTGGAAATGGCAAGAGGCAGAGAACTCTAAGAGATACTTAGAAGATAGAATTACAATATTGATTTACTTGGCAACCATATAACCCCATCTGAATCCATAAAACACTCAGCTATAAAATAGGACATAAATATAATACTATTCTCCTTCTAGGTAATACATGAAAAAGAATATATGTAGATTTTACTGCACAGTGAAAAGTGATAAGCAAGTTACAGATTGGGATAGTAAAGTACTCTCAAATTCATTCTTTCTTCCTATGGCTTTAACAAAAAATAGGAACGACAACAACAAAAAAGCATTGTGCTACTACTGAGAGGAAGTGAATTTTCAAACCAGAGCAAAAAAACATTGTTTTATAACTTATATAATTAATGTAGGCTGTAAATCTCAACTTTAAATTAGGAGTACTACATAAGTAAACCCAGCTCGTATTTCTTTTTAACATACATTCATTTCAGATAGCAAGAAAAAATAATTTATAAGCCATGAGAATTGAATTTGAACTTGAGAATTAGTTTAGTTCTAAACCCCACATGGGTGACTCATAAAGTTGACACTCATCTTTGAATAATATTATGTCCCTAACAAAAGAATTAACAGAATCTCATTAGCAAGTTGTGTTATGTAAATTTTGCTGTATATAATCCTTGCTAATTTCTCCACTATTCCATTTGCCTTCTCACTGGGTTTATTTTTCCCCATCACTAATTATTTAAGATATTTGTTTAAGAAGAACTTGTTGAGTGTTTGCTCTACTCCAAATACTGTGGCAGTGCTGCAGATACAAATAGAAATTAGAGGCGTCCTCTATCCTTGCTTTCAAAGGGCCACTGACCCGAAAGTAACTTCTCTCTGCCTCAGGGTCTTTGCATACACTGTCCTCTCTGTCTGTAAAGCTTCCCCACTACCTTGGTCTCTCTAGATGTCCTTACCACATTCTCAGAACAGCCTGCACTTCTCCTTTGCAGCCTTTACCACAGTTGTAATTAAATAATTATACATGTAATTATCTATTTAATGGCTCTATCTCCTATTCTACTCTAAGGCTGAGAGCAACTATTGTTTCCCTAGAGCTTAGCACAGTACCTGGCATATAACAGCAGTTCAAAAATACTTGTGGAATGAATGAATGAATGAACAATGAATGAAAACATGATACAATTGCCCAGAGAGGGCAGATGGAGGTAGAAAAGGAGACAAGCCAAGGACAGAACACCAAGGTCACCAATATTTCAGAGGCAGACAGTGCTAAGAAACAGAAGATATAGAGGTACCTGAGGAAAAGCTCTGTTAAAAATAAAATTAAATAAATAAATAAACTTTGAACTTAGAGTTACAGTGTCAACAGTGTGTAAATGTGATAAACTGTAGTCTCAACTAGGCCTTCCCTGACCTCCTTGTTGCCCCATCCTCTCATCCTTATGATTTATCTTCACAGCATTTATTGAATGTTTTATATACTTCACCCACCTATCCATCTATCCACGAGTGCACTTGGATGTATTATTTTTATAAATTTTATTATTATTATATAAACATATAAATTTTCTATTATCCTCTTGGACCACATCAGTAATGGTATTGGAGAATGTGTTCTACCTGATAGCGTAACAGATTTCTCAGGCAACTTCCTGCTCAAGAAAGTTTGGGGATTTGAGAGTCACAGAATCTAAATCTCTAACAGTCACAGAATTTTTGAGTCCATGCCGAGAGTTTCTTTGGCAGTATAACTCTCTTAAAAAATTGATTCCGGTTAGTTCCACAAGCCAGTAACTATCTCCACAGATATTTCTTTTTTAAGCAGTTCATAGATCTATTTTCTTTCTCTCTTTTCTGGTTTTCTTACTTCTCTCTCAATTTGAAGGAGGATCCTCTGAAGTTTTCTAGCTTCTGAGTGAAACTTACACCTTAACCTGATTTTTTTCCGAGTCAATTTAAACTGTTCCGGGGTTAAAACAGTAGGTGCGAAGGCCCTTTCCTTGGTGTGATCTTTGCCACAAAACCAGGTTTTAATCAGGCTTTGTTGTGCAGAGACCTTCTATTTTTGTACTCAAATGATTCAGCAATTCTTAAAATATAAGTCTCAATTTTTGGAATCTCTTGAATATCTTTCATTTCTTTCCTGAAATGCACCTCTTCTAATATCATGCCAAATGCAGCCATTTACACAAAAAGCACACTTAAACATCTGTCCTCCAACCCTTTTCCTGATGCTGCCAGTTCATTAAACATACATGATTCTTCACAGATCATAACAAGCAACAGTTTTACCAAATATTTTGTTTCTGTAAAATATGGATTGCCATCTTTCCAAATTCCAATGTCTGTTTCCATGCTACCCTAGCCCGATTGCTAAGCTAATGCCGCATATTTTAATTTTATTGTTATTGCAACAGTCCTCTCCTTGTGCAATTTCTATATTAGTCAGGATAAATTAAGCTACGTTGCAATAGCAAACTACCCCTAAATCTCAGCAGCATAATCCCCCAAATTTGATTTCTGTGTTATAAAAAGTTCAGACGAGTGAGGGCCAGGGTGTCTGTCTGGGCACTCTGTGCAATAATTCTGACCGCCTCGACCTCATGGCCACGCCATCTCAACACCTCATGTACAATTTCCAAAGCAAAGGAAGTACACCTCTGCTCACTGCTCTGGGGCTGCCTTGTTAATGTGAGAGTGAAGGCTATTTGTCTGGCTCAGGGCTGCAAGCCAAACTTAGAAGTTCAAGAGAATTAAAGAGCCTTGGACACAACTTTGACTCATGGAAGCAAGCAAATTAAGTTTTCCCCATGTCTTCCTTTAGACACAACTGACCTGATCTGTAGTTTACTTAGGTCTTGGAGGAAGTTTCTGCAAGATCAAGCAGTTCCAGTCAAGGTGACTGGAAATACATCTTCATATTGAATCCCTCTCCTCCCCTTCCCCACTCCCCTTGTCCGGGACTCATTCTCCCTGGGTTTGCAAAACTGAGAAAGTAACAGGTAAAATAGAAATGAAGACAGCATCCTAAGAAGGACTCTAAATTGACTAAGAAAGCAGCCAAACTCCTTACCTATCATTCAGGATCCTTCCTGGTCCAGTCCTATCGACTGTGGAATGCCATTTCCCCTTAGAAATCTGATTCTTCCATTCCGAAACATTGACCATAAAGTTTTGTTGTACCTTTTAAGGTACCAATTATTTTTCTTACTTTGATGATAACTTTGGGGAGTGCTTATACATTAATACATTCAACAAATAGTGACTGAGAGCCAGGCTTTATACTGTAGCTAAAGCAAGAATTAAATCAAGAAGACAGAGATGCCGCCGTACAGTACCGGTGGGAATGATAAACTTGGATACAGTCATTCCAGTAATTAAATCCTGACACCAGAACACAACTCAGATCGACCTCAATTTCAGAGCCACACTCTCATTTCAAAGCTCTACTCACTCTCTCAATAAATATTTATGAATTGTTTCACTCTTACTATGTGAGTATAGTGAGTTATTTATTTTCTACATTTGGGTCTGTGGGAGTGTTAAAGTATTCCACACATCACATTTTAAGGTCAAGTGATGGTGAAAGAAATTGTCAAGAAACTGCTGCTCTGAGGACATCTACAGAACTCACATGAGAAAATACATTTGAGGGAGGACAATTAAAACCATATATGTAGCCGTGTAAGAAAAAAGATTTTTTTTTTTTTGGTAAAAAGTAATTCTTCTTCCCTCCCTTCTCCCTTCTTTCCCTTTCTTCTTTCCTTCATAACCACTCTGGCTCTTTGTGTGCTATAACCTTGATCTTTATACCTAAGTAAGCTTTCTAACTCTCAACGTTATAAAGCTCACTAAAAAACAACTATGATATATTCACTTAACTAAAGGGCACAAAAATGACACACTGACTCCATTCTTTAAAAAAAAAAAAAAACTTGCAGAAGCCTTTTTTTATAGTGTTGCAGAATTCTTCTGCAGTGTCTCACTTAATTTCTCTGGTGCTGTGATGCAAATATTAAAGCAAGATTTTAAAAATCAGCAAAAAAACTGATGAGTGAAATATCACCCAATTTGGGTACAAAGCATACTTTCTTTGGCTATTGTTATGGAGTCAGTATTTGTAGGGAATGAAAGTTTCTTAATGTGAAATCTGTGGAAATAGAGCCTTCCAATCTAAAAGCTAATGCAAAAAAACATTTGTATCATTGGCAAATCAGTGATGTTTCTCATCTCTAGAAAATCATATGAAATAGTTCACCGTTATTTTTTTTAGTATTTTTTCTTAATTTTGCTTTATAATATATATTAAGCATCCTTGATAAGTTACAGAAGATAATTCCCTAAAATGTAGGGAGACAATTTCATTAGTATATTCAGTCTGATTGTGGCTTTCTTTAGTAAAAGTGTTCACAGACTCACTAAAATGTAACTTGATTTTTAAAAGTAGAAACATGGCCCAATTAATTTTACAATTAATTCATTTGTTCTACAAAGCTTTGATTGTTTCTTCTGCCTAAAGATTTTATGTAGGACAGTTAGAAAGACAAGCTCTACAGTCAAGATGGATAATTATTTTATTCACCAACTCTTCTAAATATAAAGCTGCACTAATAATAGGAAAAATTGAAATGATCATTAACATAGTTATCTATGAAACCAAACTACCCTTTGGCTGGATGACTAAAAAGTTATAAAGCATCATGTCAGTGTCTCCTAACAATAGATTTTGATTTTGACAAAAAGTCTCATAATCACAATATTTTAATTTTCATAGAGTATGAAATTACTTGCTCTAAATAAGCTAGGTATCATCTAAAATAAATAAATTATCACCCTTGTCTACTTCTAAGGTAAACATGACCAAAATTATATAAGTACAGATGAAAGTATGAAAATTGGAAGTAAAAATTTGAGAACATTGGACCTCAAGCAATATAATGCTAAAATGACAACCACATTGTCTAATCCAGAGAATGTACGCATGCATGTAGGATTTGAGTTCTACAAATTTAATTCAAGGCTCAAGATAATAAAGTTGGTGAACATTAGGGATTCTAGATTTTTAGGTTGTGCGTGATGAGATTCGGTTTGGTTTTGTGGCTTAAAATTAATAATTTCCATTGAAGGAAATTGCAATGCCTTCTCCATACTATAAAGCTCTTTATGTGTACTTGTAGGGTTAGAGCGGCTTTGAGGATGCAGACATGTTCCCCTGCATATGTGAGTTGCAGACAGTATCTTGGTTTATAACGCAAATTTTATGTTATGTGTGCCGCAAAATAATTTTTAGTGCATACCGTCAAATTTCCTTTATAAACTTGTTAGATTACATAAATCTAATGTGCATTTGCACACGACATGGGATTTACATTTGATTCACTCACTTTCATGTTGCACATATAAATCTAACAATTAATAAACTTATGGTCTTCTTCATCTTTAATCAGCAAAGAATAAATCATCTGGATAACAATCTTATACGAATATAAAAAGGTCTTGGGAAGAAAGCGGAAGTAATGTTCATTTAAGAATTTATTCAAAAAGAATAGCCTGGCCATCTTGTGGGAAGAGCTGAAGCAGGCACTCTCAGCTCGGCGCCGCCTGCTGCAATCCGTGGAGGAACGCGACGCCGAGCCACCATCATGCCTGGGCACTTACAGGAAGGCTTCGGCTACGTGGTCACCAACCGATTCGACCAGCTATTTGACAACAAATCGGACCCCTTCGAGGGGTTGAAGGCAGCAGAGAACAAGAAAAAAGAAGCCAGCGGGGGCGGCTTTGGGGGCCCTGGGGCCAAGAGCGCAGCTCAGGCCGTAGCCCAAACTCCAACGTGGTGGGCAAACAGCTGCATAAAGAGTCCCAGAAAGACATCAAGAACCCGCTGTCTCCCAGCGTTGGCGTGGTTGACAAGAAGGAGGAGATGCAGCCACCTGTGGCACTTAACAAAGAAGGAAAAAGACGCGTTGGAAGAAGACCTGATCAACAATTTCAGGGTGAAGAGAAGATAATTGATAGGAGACCAGAAAGGCGACCACCTCGTGAAAGACGATTTGAAAAGCCACTTGAAGTAAAGCGTGGGGGGCTTCCCTGGTGGCGACCTCTTGGAAGAGGTCGAGGAGGTTGTGGACGGGGAATGGGCCGGGGAGATGGCTTTGATTCTCGTGACAAACGTGAATTTGATAGGCATAGTGGAAGTGACAGATCTGGCCTGAAGCATGAGGACAAGCGTGGAGGTAGCGGATCTCACAGCTGGGGAACTGTCAAAGATGAATTAACTGACTTGGAGCAATCAAATGTGACTGAGGAAACACCTGATGGTGAAGAACATCCAGTGGCAGACACTGAAAATAAGGAGAATGAAGTTGAAAAGTGAAGGAAGAAGACCCAAAAGAAATGACTTTGGATGCGTGGAAAGCTATTCAAAATAAGGACCGGGCAAAAGTAGAATTTAACATCTGAAAACTAAAAGAAGGTGCTGACGGGCAGTGGAAGAAGGGATTTCTTCTTCATAAGTCAAAGAGTGAAGAGGTTCACGCTGAAGACTCAGTTATGGATCACCATTTCCGGAAGCCAGCAAATGATATAACGTCTCAGCTGGAGATCAATTTTGGAGAGCCTGGCCGCCCAGGACGTGGTGGCAGGGGAGGATGAGGTGTCTGTGGGCGTGGTGGACGTCCAAACCGGGGCATCAGGACTGACAAGTCAAGTGCTTCTGCTCCTGACGTGGATGACCCAGAGGCATTCCCAGCTCTGGCTTAACTGGGTGCCATAAGACAACCCTGGTTCCTTTGTGGACCCTCCCCTTTGAGACTTGCATGCTTAAGGATCCCAAACAACTAAGAAATTAAAAAAAAAAAAGAAAGAAAAGACTGTCATTCATACCATTCACATCTAAAGACTGAATTTTATCTGTTTTGAAAATGAACTTCTCCTGCTACACAGAAGTAACAATATGGTAGTCAGTTTTGTATTTAGGAAATGTATTGGTAGCGGGGATGTTTTCATAATTTTCAGAGATTATGCATTCTTCATGAATGCTTTTGTATTACTGCTTGCAAATATGCATTTCCAAATTTGAAATATAGGTGTGAAAAGTGTGTACCAGTTTAAAAAAGAAGCATAAAATAGATTCTGTGGACAACTTTGCATATAAATATAAGGGTCTGGAGCCTCAAAGAAACCAAATTCATTGTTAATTTTTCAAAGATGAAAAACTAAACAAAGTGGCACATTACATAAATGAGCCACTAATGATAAATAATGAAACAGTTAATTTTCTCTAGTGAGCAATGGCAACAAATTTTTGAAAAGTAAACATTTAATTTCATGTTGATTAAAAAAATAATGAGGTTTGATTTCAGTATTTTAATGAGACTGAACTAATTTTGTCTTAGCCTATCAAATAGTGATTCTAAAATTTTTCTGAAGTGTCTGAAATTTGTAAGCTATGGTTTACTTGGTGTAACTTTATTGGCTGGATATTTAATTATCGTACATTAATTTGCTCATTCAGATTATGTACCTCACTCAAGGTACACTTTTTAAAACAAAATCCAGGAAATACGTAAATGTTCTCAATCCATCTATAGCCAGCCATTTCCAATCTGCTTCTCATTCTGTGCTCTGAAGTCCATGGGATTGCTTCTAATTTGCTCTTCCAAGTTTCTCTGCTCCATCAATACTGATTCAGTATGTGCTGCTCAGACTATTTTGTGGCTCTATTATTTACTCCAATAGCTTCTGTTCAAGTGCCAAGAAGAGAAGATGTTAAAAATGACATAACGCTAGTATCAGGGAAAAAAATCCCAGCTACTCTGCCCATGTGGTAGAGACAGAACAATACAGGGTAAATATTTTTAGTTTTTTTGTGTGATGGGATTTGGTTAGGTTTTGTGGTTTAAAATTAATAATTTCCATTCAAGGAAATTACAATGCTTTCTCCATACTGTAAAGCTCATTATGTGTAGCTGTAAGATTAGAGTGGTGTTTTCCCCACTTCAGAGAGATGCTGTTACAGCAGAAATTAAAGATGTGGAAAAGACGGCACACGTCAGAAAAAAGGAGGAAGAGGACTCAGTGACTTAAGTTATATTTTATATTTAAAAGAAAAGGAATTGGTGATGTCACACAGCAACGACAGCAAAAGCAGCCAAAGTTGGAGAGAAAACAGAGCCATCAAGTTGAGAGAACTGTGCTGACATACACATGCTGGAGGCATGAGGGATTCCATGTGGCTCAAGGACTAATTTTGATTGCAAATGATACATTTTCAGGGACTCCCTAAAATGTTGAAAAGATTTTGTGGATGGCCCAAAATAATGTTTTATTACAATTATTATGACCCTATGTTTACTCCAAGTTTATGTGACTCTCGACTTAAGAAAAAATGCACAGGGCTTCCCTGGTGGCGCAGTGGTTGGGAGTCCGCCTGCTGGTGCTGGGGGCGCGGGTTCGTGCCCCGGTCCAGGAGGATCCCACGTGCCGCAGAGTGGCTGGGCCCGTGAGCCGAGGCCACTGAGCCTGCGCATCCGGGGCCTGTGCTCCACGGCCGTGGTGCCATGGCAGTGAGAGGCCCGGGTACCACAAAAGAGAAAAAAAAAAGAAAGAAAAGATGCACAACGTGAGAGTTGAGAGTTAAGTTTTATTTGGGGCAAAATGAAGATTGCAGGCTGGGAGACAACATCCCAGATAGCTCTGAGAAACTGCCCCAAAGGGGCAGGGGGGAAGGTCAGTATATATGTGATTTTGGTGAGGGGGGAATACATGCAATCAAGCACATATTTTTTACAGAAGGTTTCTGCTAGTTTCATGCAGGTTACTCCTAGTCACAAGGAGCAGACGTCACCATGAAGGATTTTAGTGCTTTTCTAGGTATGAGGAGATACAAGGCTCATAAAACTGGCTCCTGAAAATATCTAACTATCTGAAGACCTGTTCTGCCAGTGTATCCCAGAGCACAGAGTGGCTCATTTCAGCTCTCCACTCTGAACCCCTTTTAGGGGGTGTTGAAAGTCAGCAGCTGCAGCTGCACATGATTTAATCCTTGTAGAGGTAGATGGCAAGTGTCAATGGAAAATGCCAATTTGTAGTTGACATGACCCATTCCCATATCCCGTTATCCCCTTCCATTCACAGCCAAATTTCCAGAGAGAATAGTCTATAATAGCTGTCTCTATTTTCCCCTCTTTACTCACCAATAATCACCAGTGCTTGTCACCCTGAAATATGGCATCGAATACCAGCAATTGCTCTTTCCTCTGGTAAAGGTCACCAGTGTCTTCCAAATTATCCAGCTGTGGGAGAATTTCTGTCCCTGAACTTTCTATAGCACTGATGGATTGAATACTTTCTCCTTTTCAAATACCTATGTTCCCTTTGCTCAAAATGTCTTTTGCCCCAATATTTCTCCTCCAAGGTACTGCTTTCTCCTGATTTGACCCCATTTTGCTTTTTGTTCCCCCTTATTTTCTTTAGTGTTTCTGGTATCCATTTTTAAAATATATGTCTCCCCTGGATTGTTTCATTGACCCCTTTTGCTTTACAATTCACACTTCTCAATTTGCCCTCAATTCACACTCTGCCCGGGTGATCTCACCCACTCACATTGATTCAAATACCAGCTAGAAAGAAAAAAGGAATCCAAGAAAGTCTTCCCTGGCTTTTATTCACACAGGTCCAACAAACTCACCTCCTCCAGAATATCTTCACTGATGGTTGAGTCGGTTTAAATATATAACCTCTTTTCACTTGCAGCCCAATTATGTTTACTCCATAAACATTATTTACACTCAATGCTGCTAACTTACTCCTTTGAAGTTCAAGAGTTTTATGTGTTTTTTGTCCTTATTTTTACTTAATTATATTGAAAAAAGTAGCATGTTTAACTTCATTTATGTGATACTTAGTAAGGTTTATAGAAAAGCAGGAATTGTATTTTGGGTGCTAAAAATATCTTACAAGTTTCTCAAAAACATTTTTAACAAAAATCATATCAACATCCCAGTTCTTTTAAAATTTCAACTACACACACACTGACACACCCACATTAAGAAACAGAGTTTGTCATATTATTGGACAATAACAGTCATGATCTATCTCCAAAATTAAGATATTTTTGTTATATATGGTTTTCCATTATTCACATTTTAAGAAATCTTAAAGGCTAGAGCATCACATACAATGAATTGAAACCAGCTCAAGAGTCTTTAAAACTTCTTGGTTAAACTCAGACATGAATCTAAGACTAACTATGTAATGTTATAGAAAAGTACAGAAAAACCAATGTTCAAAAGATTAAAATAACATGTGAAAAAAGATAGATGTAAAAAAATAAGATAAATGCTACATAAAACATTTTTCTTATTCAGAAAACTAGCCTCGGAATAACTATCCCGCATTACTAATTAACAAATAATCCTTTCAAACAAAACTCAAAATAAGATAATATCAATAAAATACATGATATCACATTATGAGATGTTTTAAAAATAATAAATAAATTTTATTCAAGGGAGTCATGGCCAGAACTGATGATGTTCCAGACAGAAGATGTTTATTTAGCTTACAAATTTCATTTACTAATTAGAAATATTGGTGTTAAGATGAGAACTCCAAATTTCATTTATTTCTTAAATTTATATTCAAAAGATAAAGTTAGAATTAAATACATTAATAAGCTGCCATTGATGAAAAAGAGAAAGCTTTGACCTAAAAATATGATGATTTAGTGTCTTCACTTACTGATTATATCTTGGCTCTTCCTTCATTTTACTGATGGAAGTTCAGGTAAAGAGCTTATTAACGTAGAAAAGAAAAGCCTCAAAGTGTGCATTTAAAGTAATGCTTTGAAGAAACGTAAAAAGATCTGAAACATGTGATTTTTCCATAACTGCATATACATAACACGGAAAAAACCTTAAATGCATTTTACATTAAAAAAATTTGAAACATTTAATGATTTGACATTTCAAGATAATTTCTAATGACAAAAGGGTCTACCTATTTTTAATATTTATGTATTTGCCTTGCTAGCTTATAATTACTGCAATGATTTATTTGCTCTTTTTTTTTTTCAGTTTTCTTTCCCAAATTCTGTTAAGGTCACTTTCAATCTCTCTCTGTTGCCATATAATCTCTTTTTTTTCATCTTTATTTTTACTTTGCGCCTTCATTTCAAAGTGGATAAAAATAATAGAAAGTGCTTACACTTAACATCATACTTAGTATTTATGAAGTACTCCCCCAAGCACTTTGCTTCTATCAAATCATTTTCTTCTTTTCAAGAACCTATGAGGTAGATATTATTATTGTCATCTTCATTTTGCCATTGAAACACTGAAACACAGAAATAATAAGCAATCTTCCAGGTCACCCAGCCAATATCCCGCAACTCAAGATTGAACCCCACGTGGTCTGGCTGAAAGGCCATGTGTTAGCCATGATACTGTGCTGACTGCTAACTTTTTTGAAATCAAGAAGAAGTGTTGCTTCAAATGTTCTTTTGCTCTCTCACAGGTAAACAGCAAGGATGTTCCCTCACATTGGAGAAGTCTGGCCTGTATTGGACATGAAAGTTTATCCATGACCTCCAAATCCCCAAACCTCAAAGACTCTTCTGAACCCACCTAGGATATTTGATGATGTCCATCCATCCTTATTTGAAATTCTGTTCTTGTTTAGTTAAACATCAGTATGAATAATTCCTTCTGTCTCTGATGTCACTTTTCTGTCTTGCTTCTTTGTTCTACTTCTTCAGTGCTGCTGTTCTCTGAGCTTCTAGCCTCAGTTCTCTAGACCTGCGATGTGATACACTCTCCTTTGGTGATTTCATCCCCTCTCATTGAACGAGAGCCTCACTTATGCCAGTAACTCCCCTCTCTGTAGCTTCAGACTAGCTTTCCTACTGTTTATTCTTACATTTATCCTGCTGTCCCTGGACATTTCAAACTTCATGTCCCACAAGTGCCCCTTGTCATGTTCTAAAGGAGACCAATTTTCTTTCTTTACAAATTTATTTCTTGTTTATTGTTTTATGTTGGCTCATGATATTGCTCTGCTCTGTTGACTAAGCCAGAGACTCAGGCTTTCCCTAGAGTTTTCATTTTCCACATTCTGCTCTTCTCATGTTACCATATCCTTCCATTCTATCTGGGTGATGTCTACCACCTCTCCTTTCTTTCCTACATTACACAAGCCACACCGCCTTAGTTTAAGTCCTCATCAAATATTGTCTGCTGTAATGCAGTTACCTCCTAATTTGTCTCCCAGCATCCATCTTACACCCCTATGATACCTGTCTCTCTTGCTGTTAGAGGAATCTTTCTAACATTCAAAAAAAAATTTTTAATACATTTATTTATTTATTATTTTTGGTTGCATTGTGTCTTCATTGCTGCATGTGGACTTTCTCTAGTTGCAGCCAGCAGGGGCTACTCTTCGTTGTGGTGCATGGGATTCTCACTGCGGTAGCTTCTCTTGTTGCAGAGCATGGGCTCTAGGCATGGGCTCTAGGCTACAGTAGTTGTGGCACACAGGCTCAGTAGTTTTGGCTTGCAGGCTCTAGAGCACAGGCTCAGTAGTTGTGGCACACGGGCTTTGTTGCTCCATTGCATGTGGGATCTTCCCGGACCAGGGCTCAAACCCGTGTCCCTTGCATTGGCAGGTGGATTCTTAACCACTGTGCCACCAGGGAAGTCCCTAACATTCAAAACCGATCATGTCACTTCTAGGAATCTTACTACAGGTGTGACTCAACCTCTCAGTTCTTGTTTCCTCCACTGCAAAAGGCAGACAACAGTAGTACTTCTTTGTGATATTGTTTTAAAAGTTAAGTGGGACGAATCAGGAGAAGTGCCTGGCACATATTAAGTGCTCAAAAAATGTGCTCACTTATTATGGTTGCCTGATGTTCCCTCAAGCTGAACTCCTTTCAGTTTTCTGAGCATACCCTGATCTCTCTCATCTCTGGACCTTCATAGATGCTTCTCCCTGGAAACCTGAATAATTTCTAGTCATCTCTGGAGTCTCAACTTATCATCACTTCCTACCAGATGACATCTCTGTTACCTGGAGAGCAGGTTCAGTGTAATCACTATGTGCTCCCAAAGCATCCTCCATTTCCTCAATCTACTGATATCATTTTTTTTTTTTTTTTTTTTTTGCAGTACGTGGGCCGCTCACTATTGTGGCCTCTCCCGTGGCGGAGCACAGGCTCTGGACACACAGGCTCAGCGGCCATGGCTCATGGGCCCAACTGATATCTTTAACTAAATTTTAGGCACTGAGAGCCCACTACAGTACCTGGCATATAAAAATACTTTAAATATTTTAGAGTGAAAGCATAAAGGTGTATTTTTAAAGGGTCTAGAATGTAGGCTTTTAGGTTGGCCCACATTATTTTTTATCCTTGAATTTGGTTACTTGTAATTTCACCATCATGATAGAACACTGCAGTTTGGTCATCTGCTGTGCTTGTTACCAGAGCTCAAATCAGTGTGCCTGAGTTCTGTTTCCTCTGATTCTCTGTAAAGCTTACATAGATTCATTAAATGGAAAAGAATCTCCACCTGCTTTGCATCATTACTAAGAAATCTATTCTAGTATTGCGTCCTTGCTCCATACTGAAATTATTTGCTGATATTTATTTACATACCCAAATACCTGGTTAATCTGTGAGGTCCTTTTATTATTCATATCCTATCTTCAGCACAAGGAAGCACTATTCTCAGTTGCCAACTCCCTTTCTCCATTCTCTGCTTTTCATTGTCCTGCTCTGTGCCCTTGAAGCCTGACCCTGTGGACTACATCACCTGGGCTCCCTTATTCCCAGCTTCCCTGGAGTCCAGCCAATGGGAAGTCCAGGCAGAGGTGGTGGGCAGAAGAGGAAGCTCCAACTGGGAGGCATTCCCTCCTCATGTCCTGGCGGCTACAGTTCTAACTGAACATGTGGTTATATCATTTTTTTTTCTCTTTCTCCTTCAAGCCTAATGGTGAGATTAATGGCTTTCTGAGTTCACACTGTTTTTTATCTTGGAGACCTGAAAAAGTCATAGATTTTTCTTAACTTTGCCCACACCTGTAAATATATCCTTTAAAATTTTGTTTCGGAATCTCAGTTGAGAGATTGAGATTGACATATATACACTAAAATGTATAAAATAGATAACTAATAAGATCCTGCAGTATAAAATATAAATAAAATTCAAAATAAAAAAATCTCAGTTGACAACTGCCAGCTTCTTTTACCTGCTGGGATTGTATATGATAAAAAGTACCTTCTGAGCCAGGCACATAGAAAATGCTAAATGGGAATTTATTAAACAAACACACAAAGTACGTGAATGCATGGAGGCTTAGTTCATTCAGCCCATCCTCCTTTTGTGAAAATCTTATCTTTTCATGTTTAAATAGTCTGCCCAAGTGGATAAAATTAGTAGTCACCAATTATTATGAGTCTTTGAGAACTTAATCCCTGTTAACAAAGTATAATAACTAACAAAGATATCTCATTGGAACCAAGCAATCAATCCCTTTGTAACTTTTCATATTCAGCAGGACATTGCTTTTTTTTTAAAACTGCACATTTCATAAAACCTATATGATTTTTTGAAAGCACATATAGGGGAACATTTTGCTATTTGCAATGCATATACAGGTGAATACAAAGTTGGTGCAAGAGAAAATGGTGTTATGGTCGAGGTTGGAGTGCTCAGTGTTAGAAAGCCAGCAATGTTAATGTTTAATATAAAATGCATCTGCTGAAGATTATCTTTCAAGCTGCATATCTCTGAAATCCATTACATTAAAAAGTATACACATGGACAGATATTTCACAAGACCTGTAAATTATCTCACAGTTGGTTATTGATCAGCTTATAAAGGCAAGTAAATAATTACTTACAGAGAATACCCAGAAGAAGAGGAATGTGAAAAGATTAAGAAAATATAGTAGATGTTAAGGAAGAGAAGCAGTGCTTAACCCACTAAAAACTAAAACAACAAATCCAGGAAACATTGTTATGTTTACCTGGAAAAACAGATTCTTATTAAATAACATTTAAGGATTTTAGATTTTTAAGGCTTTTGTCCCTGAAAGACTACCTTAGTATTGTGGATTCTAAATGTAGACTAATTTATCCAAAAGTAAAAAATAATATTTTTGACAGTTTGGCTAAATAGTAATTTAATAAATATTTTGATATGGTTTCCTTAATTTTAATAATTGAGGATAGTCATTGACGGCCAAAGTGGTTCTATTACTCCAAAAAAAAAAAAGTAGTTCTATTTCTAGTTCACAGATTGGCCTTATATACCATGATATTTTATTAGAAATGAGAGAACAATTTTTTTTCTCAGAAAGTATTTAAAATGTTTGTTAAGGAAAGTGCCATCCCAAAGACCCTAAACAGGTATATCACCTATTTTATGTCACAGCTACCACTTTAAAAAGAATGTCCCAAACAGTGAAAAGGCAATTGCTGACTATTTTTCTTTTATCTATCTCTTTTTAATTTTTACTCTGTGGTCATCTCCCTTGTAGAAGATTTTAGGTGAAAATTATATTTATCATTATTTTGTAATGTTCTTGTTACCAATGAGTAGATATGTTAACTATAATAAATTTAGATGTGCACAATTTGTCACAAAAGAATTAAAGAAAACAATCAAGTAAGTTTGCTATTAAATTATATTTTTAAGAAAAGATTTTGCAAGTTAGATTTATCTACTCAGGGACTAGGTATACAGATGTAGATGTTTCAATTTAACATTCTACACATATTTAATGAAAGAATAGGATTTTGCTGAGTTAATATTTGCTAGAGGAAACTAATTAATAGATTTCAGGAACCTTGTCTAGCTCTTTTCAAGATGATGTGAGGTGAATAAACCAACCAGTAATAAAGGTGATCATTTACTAGTTTATAAATCGACATGATTCTCACAAAGGTTAAGTTTTCTTCCATCCGTTTTCTTTTTTCTAGTTAAATTTCTTCATGCTGTTTTCTACAACATGTTCTCTGACGAGCCTGGAGTCATTGTTGCACACAGGCAAAAGCCCATAAATTCTCCCCATAAATACAAATATGTGTTCACATTCACACGCCTATAGAGACAGATGTTTAGGCTGTAAGGTGAAGCGATTTCAAGCTCATGTGTTTAGAGGGACACTTTCATTCTCAGCCGTCAGGATGCAGTGCAGTAAACATCCTCCGAGTGGAGCTCAACCCCAGCCGACGGCAGAATCTCTGAGGGCCTACCACCTTGGCGCAAGGTCATTCACATTCCCTGCCTCCTTCTCTTTCCCCTTTAGCCAACTGCGAATTCAACAACACAATCTTGACCAGAGTTTTCAGACTATACCATTAGTTTATTGAGCAACTGCCCCTGCTTTTAAATTTTAATGATGCATTTTTAATATGATAAATATAGTATACTTGAATGGCTTTATGCAGGTCAGATAAACTGTTTTTTGTTACTCTTCAAATATTACTTTCTGAAGACTAGACTTCTAATTGTATGGCTGATATAGTTACAGATGTGCCTGTGGCTCCCAGATGACAGCTGTTCTGTCCCAGTGAACAGAAAACAGAGGTTGAGAGCAAGTATTTTTTTAGGGCTTTATAAATGGAGGCATTTTAACTTAGAACTGATAAAACTAAAAAAAACAGGTTTCACCCATATTGTTGCTGATGGTGTTTAAGGAAACTTTCATTTACTGAAACAATATAAGGGTGACATGTAGAAATTACCATTGAAATTATTCAGGACTCCATTTTCCCAAGGCTTGGAAAACAGAATTCAGGAAGTTTTGCTATGGTAATTGACTGCTTAAGACAGGAAATCAGATTGATTTAAAAGCTGGGATCTTCTAGCACATCCTAGACACCTTTAATCTTACAACTCCCCAGGGAACTGACAATGACCCAGAAGTAGTGATAGGAGGAAATCATTCTATTTGGAGGGTAAGACTATTTAATCTGCAAAGTAAAATAGAATATTGAGGTGGAAGATCAAAGCAATTTGCCAGGTAATTTTAAAAGTTCCTTCAAATTACCTCAGTTATCTAGGTATTTCACAAGAAGAAAAGATACTTGATTTAAATGGACAGTGTATTAAATTAATTTCTGTAGTTTAGTTTCTTAAAAACATTCGTTGAAACAAATAATTATCTTTTAAAGTGTCATTTCTTTGTAAATATAAAAGTCTCTACCACAGAATAAGAAATATTTTGTATTTCCTGAATAAGTGACATTCCTCCTTTGCTTTAAAATGTTTTTCTGTTCTTTCTGATATGATTGCTACTACACATACATTTTTTGTGTGGGTGTGGTTCTTTTGGAGTGTTGCATATACATACCTTAAAAATGCATAGGAAACCAAGTAGCTAAAATCTGAAAGAATCACCTTAAAATAGTCTTCATTAAAAGGTAAGCATAGAAGGTATCTGAAAGTATCAGTGTTTTCTGAAAAGAAGCATTAGCAAAATGGCTTTAGTAAATCCAATGCAATATTACAATAGTTATAAAAAATGGTCCAATTTAGTCCTTTCTCATAAAGCATAACACAAAGTCCTATTGAACTTAGAAAGTTGGATCTGGAAAACACACACGATATGCATACACATTTATATCAGAGTTACTAGCATTCAAACAAGGTTTTGGACAATGCAGACATTTTTAAAAGGAAAAAAACCCATAATATATATACATATACATATATATATATATATATATATGAATAGATCGAGAACATAAAACTCATGTGATAAGAATCTCATTTTTTGGATGAGACAATTCACCAGAAGAGTGTGTATTTTTTTATGACCAAGAAGAAGAATCATTTGTTTTACCCAACAGTAATTTTATATATGGTACCCCTATATCTTTCTTTCTGTCACTGAATTTGGCGATGGTTCAGTATGAACTAAACACTGAAGTTAATTTAATAATTTGCACAACCCACAATAGTGGAAGAAATCAGGAAATTAGACAGGAATAACAGATAGTGTAATGCATCTCACATACTGAATGACAATATTTATCATCATGCTTTGTGAGATAGTAACTAATTTGTGTTACTCTTTTAATATATTTTAAAGCTTGTTTTATACATTTAACTAATTTGCTGACTGTGCAAACCACCTGGTCTTAGAAAACAAGTCAATCTTTTAACAAATGGCATGATGAGAAAGCAGAACCAGAGTGAGATCTTCCTGGTCTCAGGAGACCTGAGTTCCAGCTGCTTTTGAGGAACCAACAGGATATATGGACCTCCTTTCTCTCACTTGAGTTGGACTCAGTGATGTTGAGGTTTCTTTCAGAGCTAAAATTCCTTGAAAGTGAAAGCTATTTATGTTTCTAGTACCATACATCTCACCCAGCACCACGGTGGATCATTTGTGAGTTTTGTCCTCCTCACTCGACTGTGAACTCCTCCCGAGCAGGAATTGTAATGTCTAATGTCAGCATCCTCAGAGCTGTGCACAATGCCTGGCACACAGTTATGACATAATAAGATGTGATGAATATGTATGTATATATACACACACAACTATGATTCTTCTGATGAATGTCAATAGTTCAGTGAATTTCACTTTGCAGGTCCTTATGGAGGTGAATCAACTGAACACATTATGCCTCCCTTCCACTATATAGAAAGGTGTAAAATATGTTCTTTATCAGGAAAAACAGTAAAACTACACATACATGTACAGAGAGCTATTTAAAAGAATGGACATTAGGAAACATTTCAGAGATCATGATTGATAAACATTATATAGAGACCACAGGCAAGATAACCTTCTGGAGGAGAGGGAAAGACGAAATTCTAGGTTTTGTGCACACCCTGACCTCTTTGCTGAGATTACAAATGTGTGCACATTTGCTCTCGTGTGCTTTTGGACATTAATTTACTAGAAACTGAAGTGAGTCCAAAATCTATTTCTATTCTGGCAGAATAGCATGCCAGATCTTTTCTTCTTTATGTACTTTTGGCATATATTCAATTATAATTAATTCTTAAAGATAATATTTCAGTTTCATTCTGGTTTGAAGATACTAAGTCTTACGAAAGTTCACTTGCAAAAATAAGGACTAATCTATGCCTAAAAAGCAGTGAAAGTAGAGGTTGGTTTTGGGGATAGCAGTTAGAGGAGGTAAGATTTTTCAAATACAACACATGAATCCAAGAGTCTTCTATTTGTACTTGCGAGGTAACATGATTTAATGTAAATATTTTATCAATATGCAATCCACACACTGCTATGTGAAATGTTTTTTATTTGTTTTGTTTCTTTTTGTGTTTTCAATATCTACCATTAGAACATAATAGCAAGTATGTTTAATTTTCTGCTGTATCCTCAGTGCCGGATATATAGTGGTTATTTAATAAATATTTACTGAATTGACTAATATAGTTCCAAGAATCTGAGGAACAGCTACTGCGTACAATATTTTGCTATTGATTAAAGATACTCACTGATATCAAGAAGTCATGCCTAGGTCACATGTAGTAATCAGAAAAACATAAAAGATAATCCATAATGAAATGCAGAGAAATTGCTGTAGAAAATGATGTTTTTAATAAGGGTGTTGAGATATTGATAAGTTCATGTGGTGTAGTGACAGATGTCTTCATGTAGGCATTGGTCACTTGAACTTAACTTTGGATGATGTGTCATGTATTAAATACATTGCAATATGGAGCAACCATTGTACATATTACAATATAGGGTAGATATATAGTATATAACCCAAAATTCCAATATAGGAAAGAAGTGAGACTGGATGCTTTGTCTATTGGGGTAATAAGGAAATTTCTTTGATGAGAACAGAGGGTGTAAATGGAAAATAGTTTGGAGACTTAGCATGTGTCCAATTATGAAGGTCCTTAAAAAAGACAGAGACATTTTTTTCTGACTTAGTAGACAAACGAGTGACATAATGAAGGTGGCATTTTAGGAAAATTAGTCTAGCAGTGAGATTTAGGATCTTTTGGTATGTTGATGGAGTCTGAAACCTGGGTGACCATTTAAGAGATGATTGCAGTAATTCATATATTAGATCTTAAGGGTGTAAAGGCATAGTCAGAATGGAGGAAGGCAGAATCCAAGTGACATTATAAAGAAATAATCGGACATTTTAAAGTAACTAGAGTAGGAGATGAAGGGCAGCAGATGTGCCAAAGTGATTAGAAGGTTATGGTTCAGAATGACAAGGAGAATATTGGATCTCTTGATAGAGGAGTGTGGAGGGAGAACTGGTTTTGAGGAAGATGAGATAGTGTGATTTCAGGTGGATACAGCTGAGATCTGGTGGCCAACTTGCAGATTATTAATTCATTCAACATTATTTATCACTTACCACGTGCCAGATAACATGCCAGACAGAAGGCATGTTCTCCACCTCCAGGGAAGGAGGTGCTGTCCAGCTAAGATTTTCAGGGTGAGTGGGAGGAAAACAGGCCAAAGAGCTCTCCCCTTTGGAAGAGTGACAGAGACAAGGTGGGAGGCATGTATAAATGCTTGAGGGAAGGGAAAGCCTAGGACATTCTAGAGGGTAGCTCAGCGTGATTAAACTGTGCGTGTTCTGCTCAGTTCAACTTGATTCTAGTTTTAGTCTTTCACCTTGGCCTACATGGGTCATGCTAGTGCACAAAAAGTGGATCCACTTCTTAGGGGGAAATTGAAACAAGTACTTTAATTAATTAAATATAATGAATGTACATGAAGGTTATGTATACAAATTTACATAAAGATGAATAAGTAACTCCAGACATTCTTGGTCAAGAAGGACTTAGCAAATCATCTATCTTTTTCTTAAAAGTGACGCTATGTGACCTTCTGGTTATGTATAGGTCTTATTTCACCCGTTATACTTGGAAAAAAGTGTAATAGAATCCTCTATAGCCTGACAAAGGCGTATTCTACACAATATCACTTGATATGGTACTATGGGAAAGGAAAAAGAAATTTGCAACATGGATCCAGCAACCCTCTAGAAAATAAGAGAGTGAGACCTCAATTTTCTGATCTTGCAGTTAAAAATTAGGGAAGCCCACTTGGAAGGACTAGGGTGGCTAAATTCAAGCTGTGGGGAGAAGACATTAATGGCTCCAGAAGAGAACTTTAATCCAGTGACATAAGCATAATCCAAGGATATAAGTGTTGAGAGGGAGGGCAGATCTGACACCATGTGTGGCTTAGACTAGGGCCCCTTATGACTCAGAACTCTTGGCATTCTATTGTGCTCACAGGAAAATAATTGTAAATATGAATATAAACTAGTTTAGCCTGAGGCCCAAAACAGTCACAGAAAAATATTTGTTAGACTGTACATGATCAGAAATAGCAGCAGTAGTGAATTAACAGATTCTCCAGCTCTTTCTTATTGAGGAGTTAGGTTGGCCCACTTGTGGATTAGGATGACCCGCCAAGCTGAGATCAAGGAGGCCAAAAAGAAGAGACTGAACTTCCTGCTTAAAAGAATGGTACATGCATTTTCAAAAGATTAGCAGGAACAGAAGAAGAGTTGTAGCTCTCAGTACTTCATAGGGTTGTTGTGAGGATTAAACAAATTCATACTTAACACTTAGAACCATTCATGATATGTTAAATCCTCAATATTGAGAACTTGACTTGGTGAAGTTGCTCATACTGGAAGATATGGAAAAGATCCTCTCTTGGTAGAGAATTACTACTTGGGAAGAAAAATCATCAGTTTTCTTGATGAGCATGAAAGAATAACAAGGTCAAGTTGGTCTTAAATTTTCTTAACTGAGATACCTGTATGGGTGATAATACCAAAGAAACTATGATGATTAAGACCAAGTGGTAAAATCTTTCTATGCCCTGGACATGAGTGACCCTAACTCTCATCCCTGTCATTCTGCCTTTTCTCAACATTTGAAGCTAACCAGCTTATTCCCACTTTTGTGTATAGTATTTTTTTTTTCTTAAGACATGTTAACATATTCAACCAGGTATTGTCTAGGCTCATAGACCTCGGAACAATACTGTCTCTGTGTCTGAAAGTTAATCTTTGTGTTACGAGGCATGCCTCCTAAAGTATGTCCTAACATATCCCATTAGGACCACCTCTCCATAGACACTGAGGAGAGAAGCTGACAGAGAGGTGAATTTAGAGGGAGAGCAGTGAAGACTGTGTTCTCTGGAGTAGGTTTTAAGTCATAAACTTGTTGGGTGGGCTTGAGGGAAGACCTTGCAGCACAATATGTCTTACAGGACTTCAAGGAACAGCACTTTGGGGACGAAATACTTCTGCATTCCTGCATCACCCTTCATCTGATCTGACTGCAGGTACGCACCATTATTTTATGAGGTCTAAAGAATTTATAGGAGCGCTCTCAATGTTACCATCAATAATCTTTAAGAAGATAAGGAGATTATGGATAGGAAATTGGCCTCTTTTAGAAATAAAAAAGGATATGTTTTTAAACCTATGATTGATAATCCTACTGTTTGTCCCTACTAGTATTCTAGAATAGTTAGTCAACAGAGAAAATGACTCTAGAAGTCAGTGTGGATTCCTAGAAGTCACTGTGGATTCAAAGGCTATGCTTGCTAATCCCATTTCCTTCTAGATAGCATTGCTAGATCACGAGATGAAGTCAGTGTTGCAGAGTATATCTGATACTTTGTTATGAAACCATTGTGGGTGAAATGGGAATATGGTGACCAGGTTATGTCAGAGGGACCCTCAAGTGGCTGATCATTCAAAATCAAACAAACACACATACACTCACAAGAGAAGTCCTGTGTTCACTGCTACAGAACTGACTGGCTTATTCACTTTGTCCTTCTCTAAAGACGAAGTTTTCTTCTTAAACCTTCAGATAGCATTAAGTGGAGAGGCCAATTAAGCTATACATTGGATGATAAGTATGAGAATTGAACACATTTCTACAGGCTGTATATAAAGGTCAAACCAAAAAGATCTAGGCAACGTCTTCTTAATTTGGGTGGTTCTCTGTCTGTAAACTTTTACTGAGATACGTTTGAAAAATGTCCTTGAACTCGGTCTGTATGTCTAAAGAGAAAAGTACTACATTCCATGTTTCTGTGACCATTGTCCCCTGCACGAAAAGACCTTAGGGAAGGAAGAATCCCAACATGCCAGCTACTGCTTGAGCAGAATGTACCTGAGACATCAGAGCTTTGAGAGTTTGTACAAATGTATGTACTCCTTGATTTTCCCCCGACACATGGGGATTCAGTTACATATAAATAGCAAGAAGATGACTGTTTCTGATTATAGGCATATTCTACATTATATACATAATTTTAGAACAAGCAAAACTATGACATGATGTTTCTATTTAGATTTCTGAGCTCACCATTGGATTCTACTAATGGACATCGAAATGAAAAGTAAATAGTGTAGTTCCTAACTTACCCTCTTCCCCAGAATTCCAGGTTTAATAAATACCCTTTCACCTAAGAATCCTAACTGAGGCAGGAACACTTGCTTAACTGTCCTTGGAAAAAGGCCCCTACTCACCCTGATAGGAGGTTCTATAGTCTTGGTTTTGTGCTTCCTTTCATAAAGTGCAAGTTCAGTGAGGACGATAATTCCTTTTGTGCCCTTGCACAAATTCTAGTATGTTACTGATTATGTAATAAATTTTCAATTCTCATTGTTTGTTGTGCTGTTGGCAATAAATGTGTGTCCTCCCCCCACTCCTTCTCCTCTCACACTGTTCTCCAGTCGATAAAAGCAGATTGCTTTTCTTTAGAGAAAAGTTACAAATTCAAAGTATTTCATCCTCCCGGTGAAGCCAAACTATTCTCTTTTAGGCAAGTAAACAGACAATACTGAGTCTTCTGAAATATCCAAAGGACATTATCTATCAACATTAACCTCATTGGCGGGAAGTTACTGTTTCTCTACAAGTACTATCATTGAGATACCTCCTCGTCAGCTGCTTTTTAAAATAAAATATATTAAAATTTTTACTTTAGCGAAATAACAGATTTACTTCTCCCCTTTATCTTGGGGAAGAAAGCATGATTACACTGATTTCTCCCTTCAGGTTTTTGCCTGGAATAGTGAAAGCTAAAATACTCATTTTGGTATCATTTACCAGAGTTAATTATAATATACTCACTAATATAAAATACTTTAGTTTACAACTAAACTGTCATAACAAATTATCAAATATACTCTGCAACACTGGCTTCATCTAGTGATCCAGCAATGCTATCTAGAAAGAAATGGGATTAGCAAGCATAGCCTTTGAATCCACAGTGACTTCTAGGAATCCACACTGACTTCTAGAGTCATTTTCTCTGTTGACTAACTATTCTAGAATACTAGTAGGGACAAACAGTAGGATTATCAATCATAGATTTAAAAACATATCCTTTTTTATTTCTAAACTACATTATAATTACCCTTTATTATTTCAATCTGCAAAGTCCTTTGCTTTTGAAGGTGGGAATAAGTAGGAAGTACAGTGTAAAAATATTTTAGGTATTCGAATATGAAATGACCTTTTGTATTACTCACTTTTGAACCATATGTAACTTTTTGCAGCTAAATAGTACCAGTTGCCATGGAAATGAACGATGGCATCAAATGTGGGTGTACACTCAATGGTCTCTATCATTCTTTTAAGTAAGGAGAAATGTTTGTGTTAAATGATAGGAAATGAGAGATGCTCTTACACATTATTATAAAAAGATGCACAAGTTTGGATGGTATGTTGTAAAATTTGATACTCCATGCAGGACAGGAGACTTTTGTGGTACAGGATTGGGGATAATAAAAGACGTTTCATTTATAGATGCTGGGGGAAAATGTGTGGAAAATAAAGAAATGCTTGGGAAGCTCTGATTCACACTTAGGCTCGGTAGTTTTATTTTGGACTGTATCCTAAGTGCACTTTTTTTTTTGACTTGTAATAAAAATCTCATTACATGGTACAGATTAAGTACTTAAAAATCTTGAATTTGTGCTTTAACTTGATGGGCAATGAGTCAGAGTTTTCAACCTTTATAAAAGGAATGTATTAATATTCACATAGAGCTAAATCCCACCAAGATGTCTGGTAAGCAGAGAGAAATTATTGAAATTTAAGGATGGGGACTATTAGGGAAATGTAGTATCTAGAGTTGAATAGTTTGACTCAGAAAACATGAGTTCTGGACCTCGGAACTGGTCTTGGAATATGAAATTTGACCAGGTATTTTTGACTCTCCATCTCCCTGATTTTTTTAAAAAAACAAAAAGTGCTAATTTTGTGTTCTGGAAAGAAGGGGAAATGTGAGAATGAATTAATTATTTCATAAGCCACTTGAAGATTCAAAAACAATCATTGAAAAAGTGCCCAGAATCTGTAAAATGTGCAGCCTTCAATCACTTTCCTCAGTCTTCCTAATACCAGATCGAAGGGCTATGAAGAGCTTGGTTTCCCCAACTGTTCTCATCATGTACAAAATTTTGCAAAAAGCAGTGCTCAATTTATGTTTTTCACACCTAATGAGGTGAGAAATTCTAGGCAGACCCAAGAAACATTTTTAGTGTACTGGAATTTGATCTCTGTGAAATTTAGCAGTTTCGTTGTGACAGGTTTAGCTGAATTTTACATAGTTCTCTCTTGCATTGTTTTAAACTTATGCTAGCTTTTCTTTGCTGATAGCACAGATGGCACCAAAAACAAATCAGTGAAATCCTGCTTTTCTTTTTTGAAGTGCAGAAAAAAATGAAAATTCACATAAAAACTCTCAAGTTAGAGAAGAACCCTTTTAAAATATAACATTAGAATAAGAATGTCACAAATTCCTTAGGACCTTAGTATCAAAAAAATGAAGAGGGGACATAAAATATCATTGCCATTAAAATGTAATATTTACTGGGTATCAATCATAAATTGTGTCTGTAAAGTTTTAAAATGGGGGAATTTTCTCAAGACATTGGAAAAATATTTACCCAGTGTTTTTGTGTGGTAATGATAAATTTTGATTTTTTTCTGCATACATATTAGTTAATTCTTCAAAAGTGTGTCCATTCCTTCAGGTCACTAGGCACGCAGAGCTGTTGTATTATTTCTTTTGTGCAATTAACTAATAATCTTCATAGGTTTATAATTTATTTTAGGGAAGCAACCTAAATCACTAAGTAAATAAGACTAAATATACTATTTGCTGGATTATGTTGTCTTCTTGTCAAGTCTGGATAACCCAGTAGTGGAGGTGGAAGGTAAATATCTTTTTAAATTGAGAGGAGGAGATAAACTACATACTAGCAGTTACCCATTTTTCTTCACATTTACATTTTCCCTTCCCGACACTATCTTAGATGATTGCAATAGCTTCCTAACCAGTCCCTTTGATCGCAACGCTTATTTTCCAAAACCAATATACAGAATGATATTGGATTTCTTTCTAAAGTATTATACATCTCTAGTCATTTCTTTGCTCAAAAACAATCAGTAGCTACTCATTGTCTGAGATCCTCCACAATATGTCTTTAGTTTTAGCCCATCTTCTCTCAAAATATAATTAGTCCCCTGAACTTGCTGAAAATAGACTGGGTGTGAACCAGACTGAGTTTGAGAACCAAACTCAGTGCTCACGTAGGCTGATAACTTACACACTCTGTGCCTCAGTTCCTCATGCTGAGTGGGAATAATAATAGGAGTACCCACCGTCTGGGGCTTTTGTGAGAATGAAATGAGTTAAAGCAGGTTAATGCTTAGAGCAGTGCCTAGCATACAGGATGAGCTCATTCAATGTCAGAGATTACTCTTCCTACAGCTGTCACTGTGACTTTGCTTTTGCTGTCACTACCTGACGTGTCTCCCAGTTTCTGCATATCAGACGATCACTCTTTTGCAAGGCCAGAGTCAGATGCTTTAGCTATTATGAAATTTGAATGATGATTAAAACCAAATGTTATGCTGTAAATTACCAAAGTGTGGTTTATTCCTATCATAATGCACTTCTCTTAGCCTGCCTTGTATTCTAGTTACACACATGGGTGTCTTTATCCTGCCCATGGGCAACTAAAACCTTAGGGGCAGAGATGACATTTTATACATTGTGCCCCTCAATGTGTCAAAGTAGCAATTATGCATAGTAAATATTGAAAAACGTCTCTTTAATAACTAAATATTTTAATCCAATATCTTTCAAAATGGGAAGTTCATGTTAGTCTGTGGCTAGATTCCATTTTATAGCTTGAAATTTTAACATTTGGTTAAAAGTTCTCTAATAGATGGTTTGCTAGCATTAGTTTCCCCTGGGTTTAATGAAACTAAAACTAGGGTAATTTCTTTTGATAGAAAGTTATATTTTCCTTTATGGTAGAGTATACATTTTGTGTGACATGTTACTGTGTAATGGTCTTGGACATTTACATTTAATACATAGAGTCTTTAAAAGCAAGGCTTAATATATTTATTTTACTTTTCTCCTCATGAGCATAACTACATATATAGGAAAAATTATTCAGAATTCACACTATGATATTTGTCCACTGAGATCTCTTGATATTTCTGAAGGCCATGTCCCTCTCTCTTCTTTCTATTCACCCATTTTTCCAAGCATCACTTAATACTTAAATTCTAGGTTTCAAGAGAATATGGAGAAGTATATTTACTAAATCCAGATATTCTTCATCTGAATTTCAGCCAAGAAGCAACTTATCGTGCCACTGAAACAAGATTTGTCACTATAGAATTTGATTTATTACATGCTTCAGTTCTTAATGGAACAGAGTAAGGCAATCTACCATGAGTGTTGCTTCGAGCATAAGGTTAGAGAAGAAGTAATGCAAACAACCTCAAAATGGGGCTGATGGAATCTGTCCGCTTCTCTCCAGGCTTCTCGCTGTCACCCACCGTGGATCCTCAGGTCACTCTCAGTCAGATGATCTCCATCATCAGCCTCCTTGCATGACATCTGAACAAGCTGAAAAATTATTTTTTTTAATTGCAAAAAAGAAGTGGTTACCCTGCATCCTCTGTGGAAAATTTGGAAGTATACTTTGTAAATATGAGAAATTCATGAGGCTAAAGTGATTTATATCCTGCTTCAAGAGAATAGGGACTGAGGTAACAGAGAACCTTCTTATAACTCATGCAACTCATTGCAAGGTCAGTAGCCAATAAAGATATCACCATCCATGATTAATTGTGGATGGGTCCACCCATTTTATGCCTTTTATCCCAGAGTCCTAGATAAGGGCCATGATGGGGCCTTCAGTGTTCCAGCTTTGTCTTTCTTAGGTACCTAGGGAGACATAGTAAGGGGGAAGTAAAGAAAAGGTAATGTTAAACTGATAAAATTTCATCTCAGAAGCAAAATACCACCGATACTGAAGAGATGTTTTCGCAGGATAAGAAATAAAGAAGTAGAACTATTTGACTGGCATAAGTATTATCCTAATATGCTTGTCATCATAATTTACAGATTTCTGCATTTTGCTTTGTGTCTTAAAAATACCCTGTCACTGCTTTTCCAGTAAATGAGAAATAAATTTGGATTTTTGTGGGTAAAATAGTGACTTAAGACTTGTTCTCTGATGATATTTAACTATATTCACAGAGACAGTCACTTATTGGTAACAGTTTCTAAGGTCACATTCATAGATGATCATTCTTATTTATTTCCATAAGTCCACTGATAACCTCCAATGCATATTACAAATCTTTTTATTATCTCATGTTTATTTGAAACTTACTATGTATTTTACACAGGATTCTAATTTCTCTCTGTGTATGTGTGTGTTTGCAAAAGCAGGATCATAAAATG
Organism: Neophocaena asiaeorientalis asiaeorientalis; assembly: GCF_003031525.2. Classification (NCBI taxonomy): domain Eukaryota; kingdom Metazoa; phylum Chordata; class Mammalia; order Artiodactyla; family Phocoenidae; genus Neophocaena; species Neophocaena asiaeorientalis. Next base: position 1,650,296 of record NW_020174046.1, on the reverse strand, counting down.
CTTATGTACTGTATATACCAGCCTTATCTACAGGGTAAAAGATAAAGTTTAGTAGCATTGCCAAATGTTTGTAGGAGACTTCTTGGTTTTCAAAATAATCTCATATATATTTCTTTTGATACATAAAGTAACCCTATAAGACATGCACAATATATTACCATTCTAATTCCATTTTGCAGTTGGGAAATGAAGTATAAAAAAATCAAATAATTAGCTCTTAGTAAGTAACAAAGCCAAACTGTATTAGAAGTAAAGATAACTAGATTTCATATTTCTTTCTCTCTGAATTTGGTCCCCAAATTTGATAAATCTTGCAAGCATTTATTATGCTTGAAACCCTATAATGTGCAGAGCTGAAGGAGGCATATAAAAATGCAGGGTTTTGCCATTACACCAGAAAAGATATATGTAGAGGAGAGGAAAAATGTTACTATGCTACTTTAAAACACAATTCTGTCCCTAAGTGAGTAATGTGATTCATTTCCGGTGTAGATGTCTTTGATCAGAAAGTAAAGCTTCTAGGGTAGGGTTTAGAGGGAGACTCCAAAACAAAAAAGAGAGCTAGACTTCTCCACATAAGAAACAAAGATTAATTTAAGGGTGAAAGAGCACAGAGTAAATGAAAAGGAAGAGAGGAGTGAAGAAAAAAGCACCCTGAGCCAGAGTCAGGATGGTTACATAGAATATAAGCGGTGAAATTTCTTGGTGACCAAGGATGTTTAGTATTCCAAGGTAAGGTATTCGCATGTGGCTCTGAAATTTAATCCTCAATTAAATCTTCAAACTGCAGTAAAATTTTCTAGACTTATATGATCTACATGTATATATCCCCCTACCCCTGAAATCAGGAAAAGTGTCTGTGTTTCACAATTGGATTTGTGAATAGTGTATACAAACTGGAGGAGGAGAGACAAGGAGAGTTTGAGAGGAGATATAGGAACACCAAATAAAAGTGACTGACAAAACATAAACAGTTGGGAATTTTCAGAGAATCTGGGGAAGGTCTGAAGTTATTCAGAGGAAAAGATAAGCTCTTAGGAGAACAAGCACAAAGTTAGAATGAAATGGTTCAACTTGCTCACTCTGTATCATCTCATCCTACTTGTTTACTTGATTGTTGTCTGTACTTTGATCTTTTTTCCCCCAAATCTCTTTTATATTTTAGTAGTTCTTTCTAGTGGCTAATGATATAAGTATGACATCAACTATACTGGAAAAACTCGTATAGGATTCAGGGAAGGTGAGGAAAGAAGTCTAACTAATCCAAAAATTGTTTACTTAATGATGGAAGGGTGGAAAGAAACCATTTACCAAGGAACAGGCACTGTATAGGCTGCTGGTGTCTCTCTGTTCTTTGAAGAGCAAGGTGAACTTAGAACTCTCAGTTCTTGGACCTGTGAATATCAAAAGTTATCCTTCCCCATGATTCCTGAGAATTTTCTAAGGCTTTCATTTTGCAAACCTTCAAAAAAAATTATTTTATTGAAGTATAGTTGATTTACAATGTTGTGTTAGTTTTAGGTGTAGAGCAAAGTGATTTAGTTATATATATATA
>NW_020174046.1:1609671-1648299 GCF_003031525.2 Neophocaena asiaeorientalis asiaeorientalis | reverse complement strand
ATATATATATTCTTTTTCAGATTCTTTTCCCTTATACGTTATTACAAGATATTGAATATAGATCCCTGTGCTATACAGTAGGTCCTTGTTAGTTATCTATTTGTATATAGTAGTAGTTTGGGATCTATTAATCCCAAACTCTTAATTTATCCCTCCTCCCCTTTCCCCTTTGGTAACCATAAGTTAGTTTTCTATGTCTGTGTGTCTATTTATGTTTTGTATATAAGTTCATTTGTATCTTTAGATTCCACATATAAGCAATATCATATGATATTTGTCTTTCTCTGTCTGGCTTACTTCAGTTAGTATGATAATCTAAGACCATCCATTCATTTTACCTCGCAAGTCTTTTTGCTATATGCTCCCCTATCCTTGAAAATAGAATCCTTTTATCAGCATGCACACATACACACACACACACACACACACACACACACATGCACACACACACACTCAACATTTTGTGAGTGTGGCTGACCTTACTAAACCTTGGGACTTTGTGAGACCTGTCATGATGCACAAACCTTCTTCCTTTTCCTTACTTCCAGTTTCTTCCTAACCCCTCCAATGTTTTTTCCCCTCTCAGCCTCAAAAGTAGAAAAAAATTCCTCTCCAAGTCTCATATAACTTGAACATACCTTGGGAATATTACCCTCCATGTCCTGCTTGATCCAAGTATTTCTTTCACCTGGATAGGAGCTCTCCTTAAAAGGAATTCAGTTGATAACATTTTCTCCAAATTTTCAAGAATGTAAGTATTTGTTATCACATCTACGTTACAAATACCTGCAGACCATACTTATCTAAAATTACAATTACTAGTACTCTTCTGATGATTTAATAAATATTCAGAATGGGCAGCTTAGAGGGTTAGAATTTAGCTGTCTTGTTTTTATAAATAACACTCTTTTTTGTTGGCACCCTGGATAATGTTTAAGTATATTCATTGACTCAGGATTTATCTAATTGGTTTATAGAGAAGATAATTTAATTAAATGCTTAATTTATTTTCAAAAATGGTGAATTAATACATCTGTGCTTTCAGGGGTTAATTGGCTATGAGAAATCCTGTTTTAGAAATCTCTAAATCCAAACACAGTCAAGGAAATGAAACAAGCAGTTTCTCTTTTCTTTTTTTACTTTTCCATTTCATCTGCTATTTGACTTTGGTACCAAATTGCTCTTCAAATAATCTTAAGCCTATTTCAAAATTCTCACTAATTTCAAGTGATAACTAAAATCATTGGTTATAGATCTAGTGTTAAATAAGTCTTTATCTCTTCCTGTGGGCGGCTATCTTCTTGACTGATGTAAGTGAAAAAAGAACTGCATTTCTTTGTTTCTAGTTGAAAATGGACAATTTAGCCACCACATGTCTACCGATGTACCTCCGTATGAGATGTAATTATATGTGAAATAATAACCTTGCTGCCAAATAGTTTTCAGTGCTTTGCTTTATGTGAGAAACAATACATTTTTAGCTACAAAAGGCAATAAGATAATGACATTCAAGTCAATCTCTTGCTGCTTTTACTTTCTTACTACTTTTTAAGTCTCTTGCTCATCCCTCCCTAGTTTTCAATATGTTAGATGACAATCTCTTATTATAATTAAGATAACATAGCCTTTGGCTAATTTTCAGCTTAAATTTTTTTTTCCAAAAATGTATGTATTAAAAAGTCTATTCTCAATTTACGATAACAGGTTTTAGAAAACACTTCTCTCATATGAATCATCAGCTATTGTGCAGTGTTAGGAGTTTATAATATACTATTTTCACTAATCTATTTTAGTGAATTAAAAGCTTGTTCAAATAAAAAAGGAGTCAGGTGAAAGAAAAGTCAATAATAATAGCCAATATTTATTTTGCACTAACCATGGATCAGTCATGCTCGGAACTTTAAATGCAATATGTTACTTGTTCCTTTCAGAACACCTATAAAGTAGGTACCATTCTTTAATTTCCAATTTACATGTGCTAAGTTGAATTTTTTTATACATGATTTTTTTCCTTATTTCCCAAGAAATCAGCCAACCTCTGTATCTGTAGCTTTGTTGTTATAGGGTTGGAAGCAAAGTTGTCAGACATGCAGAAGACCTTCCTCTCTTGTCTTTTAATTTCAATATCCTAGGCTCCCTGAGGTAGAGGGATTGCAGGAAAGTGTGTGATAACATTTTAAGAATGAGCCAAGTAGGGGAGAAAGGAGGGCACAGAAGGAGCAAAACTTTAAGGACTCAGAAAATGAACATAGGAGCAGAGATCAGGTATATTAGTCACTAATTGTGGTTATAACTAACCACAATGCTTATCATAGTATCTGTTGATCAGGGATTCAGGAGCATCCTAGCTGGGTAGCTCTGGCTCAGGATTTCTCATGAGGTTGCATCCAAGATGTTGTCCAGAGTCACAGTCATCTGAAGACTTGACTAGAGCTGGAGGTTCTATCTCTAAGATGGTTCATTCCTATGGCCAATAAATTGCTGCTAGCAAAAGACTTTTGTTCCTTTCATTCCTTCTGTTCCAGTGTGGCTTATGGATTTTCAGGACATAGTGGTTAGCTTCCCACAAAGTGAATGATTCAAGACGCAAATAGCAATATCTTTTGGGGCTTGCCTTAGGAGTCTCACACTGTTACTTTTGTGATATTCTGTTGGTCACATAGACCATTTCAGATACAATGTGGGAGGGGACTACACAAAGGTCTGAATACCAGAAGATGAGGATCATTGGAGACCCTCTTGGAGTCTGGCTACCACACAAGTATACACTGAAGGCCAAAGTACTCTTTCTGCTTATATCTATTAAGCTTCCCAGGACCCTTATATGACTGTTAGGAGGAGGGAAGTTACTTCCTAAATGAATGAGATTAGCTTTTCTATTCATCTGGTAACTTTTGGGGATATTCACAGTCCTTCAACAAATTTTTGTATCGTACATTGTTCTAGGCAATGGAAGATGACCATTTGACATATAAGACAGCAACGTCTTCGCCCTCAAAAATGTTGTGAAGAAATAAATGAAAAAAGTATGATAATTTCAGATGGAAATAAATTCTGAATGGAAAATAAAAGACATTAATATGATATAAACTGGTAGAGGATTCTTTATTAGGGGCTAATAAGAAACTATTCTGAGGAGAGGACATTGAAGCTGACATCGAAATAGTGAAAAGAAGACAGCTATACAAAAATCTGAGTAAGGGGAATAGAACAGGCATATAGAAGAGTAAGGGCAAGGTTCTGAGAAGGGGACAAAGTCAGAGGTTTAAAGGGACAGAAGAAAAGAGTGTAGAACTAGAGGATAAGTTAGGGACCAGATCGTGTAGGGTCTTAGGTTATGTTAAGAGATTCTGATTTTATTCTAAATTTATTAAACATTTATTGGATGGTATTAAAATAGGAAAGAGACATGATCTGACTTACACATTAGCAAGTTAACATTGGTTTCTCTGTGTAAAAGTGAAAAGTGGAAGACTTTTACAAGGTTGTTTCAGGCATTTGGCGGATATATTTTGAGTTGGAGTTGAAGCAGTGAGGTTGGTTATAAGTAGTCAGATTTAGGATATAGTTTGGAAGTCGAACCAAAAGGACTTGCTGGTCAATTAGAAGTATTTTAAGTAAAGAGAGGAATCAAGGATGATTACAAATGGCCTGAGCTACTGGGCAGATGGTGGCACCATATATGGCGATGCAAATAAATGGGGAAAAGCTGTATACACGCTGGAGGCAACCATTCAGTTTAGGTCACTAAACTAACATATTCAGTTTAAGTCACATTAAGATGCTCACCAGGTATCTATCAGTCTTTGAGAAGCCAGCATTAAAGATACAGATTTGAGAATCATCAGTATACAAGATATAGAGTCATCAGTGTATAGATTACATATAAATCCATGAGACTGAATTAAGCCACCTAGTCAGAGGCACTGCGGATAAAGAAATGAGAACATAGTCAGGGATATTAGGGAGGTGAAGAAGAACCAGCATGGAGCTAAAAAGGAACAGGCAATACGGTAAGAGTAACAAAAATACAAGTCTGTTATCTTTAACACAAAGTGAAAAAAATACTTTAAAGAGGAGGTAGTGATCCAGCATGGTAAATTTTACATATATATCTCTATATATCTCTATGTATACATAATCTGAATATATACATATATGTGTAATTTACTATCTATCATCTATCTATTTATCCACACACACACACACACACACACCTCTATCTATCTCTGTATCTTGGATCATACCATTATGGAGACTGAGATGTCCTACGGTCTGCCATCTGCAAGCTGGAGACACGGGGAGCCTTGTGGTGTAGTTTTAGTCTGAGTCTGAGGCTTGAGAACAAGGAGCATGAATGGTATAAATTCTAGTCCAAGAGTAGGAGAAGAGTCATACCCCAGCTCAAACTGTCAGGCAGAGAGAGACTTGTCCCTTCCTCGGCCTCTGCCTTTTTGTTCAATTTAAGCACTAAATGGATTGGATGGAGTCTACCCACACTGGGGTGCAATGTGCCTTACCCAGTCCAGAGATTTAAATGTAATCTCTTCCAGAAATACCCTCACAGACATATCTAAACATAATGTTTAACCAGATATCTGGGCATTCCAGTGCCCAGTCAGGTAGACACATATAATTAACCATCACGGTCAGATCAGTTGGATTTTAAGAAGTAACAATTGGATTTTGCCACATGGAGATCAAGTGTGAACTTTAGAGCTGTTTAGAACATGAGGAACCAGTAAAGAATTATTGGCCATTGAGGCAGGAGGAAAACCAGATTGAATTACAGAAAAGGCAATGTTCAAAGTGTTTCAAAGAGGAAAGTATGTCAAATGTTGAGTCAAGTAAAGGCAGGGTATTGACCATAAACTTATTCAAGATATAGATTGTTGATATCCTTCCATGGGATGGTTTTAATATGGTAGTGGGAATGAAAGCAGAGAGAACTGAGGAGACATGATAAGTGAGGAATGAAATGAATGAATATGGACAACACATTGGAGAGTTTGGGGATCATTCAAAATTTATTCCAGTTCCAAAACTCTTGGAAAGAAGAGTACATATAATAGAAAAATCAGTAACTCTGACTTGCTGTAATGACTACATCAAATGAATCCACTGGAATATTTGTGAGAAGTACAGATTATAACAATATTGCTTTGATAACTTGGAAAGATACAGAAAGACGGTTGTTCCTGCTTGGCCTGGAATCGATATGCTGCCCAACCTAATCCCAGTCCATAAGCATGATTTTTTTTTAATAAATTTATTTATTTGTTTGCTTTTTAATTTTTGGTTGTGTTGGGTCGTCGTTCCTGCGTGGGCTTTCTCTAGTTGTGGCGAGCGGGGGCTACTCTTTGTTGTGGTGCACGGGCTTCTCATTGCGGTGGCTTCTCTTGTAGTGGAGCATGGTCTCTAGGCATGCAGGCTTCAGTAGTTGTAGTTGTGCACTCAGTAGTTGTGGCTTGTGGGCTCTTGAGTGCAGGCTCAGTAGGTGTGGCACACGGGCTTTTTTTAAGACAGTAACTGTACTTTAATAGTCTTAAAAAAATTCTTGGTTTGAGGTGGAGTTCCATAGAACTAATAAATGCAAAACAATTAATGATTTTGATGATGCTTATACTGATCTGGCAGTTCTTGGAGCATAATGTACCTCAAGATAGGTGATCCTGATGTGTGTTGCGGAGAGGAGTGGGTGGACAGTAGTCTTAGGGCAATCGGGGTAAGTAAGTTTGAGATAGGCTGTGGGAAATTCTGTAATTCATAAATTTATTTAAATATACTTAACTCAGAATTTTCTAAATTATTTGACCAAAACATATTTTTTTTAAAATTGATTAGTATCTATGGGACACTAGTTTTTGATGGGATAGTAGTGTTTTTAGGAAAGCAAGTGGGGGATATTTTCCTAAAGATTTAAAAATTTATATTTTGATAGCAAGAACTTACTTAGTATTTTTGATACATAAAAAGAGCAACAAAGAGGCTTTCTTTCTTTTTTAAATACAAGGAATTGTTTGACTGATTGCTGATTTTGAATGTCTGAAGGGTAATTCTACTTATAATGGATTAAAAACATTTTAAAAATGAGTGTTTTTAATTTTCTCTCGGGTAGTATATTCTAATTGGTAAAATGTTTGATGGTGTTTCTGTCCTCTTTATTTTCCACTTCTAATATAGAATAAATTAAGAGTAAGCAGTTGGAAATAATAACATAATTCTGTGATCCCTTTTATAATATAGTTAATGTAATTCATCCAAGGAAATGGATATCAATTTCAATAAGTTCCCTAAATGGAGGGTGCTGTATATATAAGGCCTTTCATCCTGCCCTTTCAAAACTGACAATTAAGTACATAAGAAATAAGTGGTGATTTTATTAGAACCCTACAAATACTTGGCCAAGTTAACTGCTTTTACTATAGTCATAACTGCTTCTTGTTTAAAAATATGAGAAATGGGGCTTCCCTGGTGGCACAGTGGTTAAGAGTCCGTCTGCCGATGCAGGGGACGCGGGTTCGTGCCCCAGCCCAGGAAGATCCCACGTGCCGCGGAATGGCTAGGCCCGTGAGCCATGGCAGCTGAGCCTGCGTGTCCGGAGTATGTGCTCCGCAACGGGAGAGGCCACAACAGTGAGAGGCCTGCGTACCACAAAAAAAAAAAAAAATGAGAAATGAATTTTGTTCATTCTTTTCTAGGTAATTGTAACAATTAATTAGTAATATCCAATATATTCACATAATTACATATATTAATTTTATATATAATATAAATAATTGCATGCCTATATATAATTTTATCTACCATTTCAGTTTAATAGGATGGTAGGCAATGCTAAGAGATGGGAGTGATGTCCACAGATATAGAGAACAAACTAGTGGTTACCAGTGGGGAGAGGGAAGTGAGTAGGGAAAATATAGGGGAAGGGGATTAAGAGGTACAAACTATTAGGTGTAAAACAAGCTACAAGGATATATTGTACAACATGGGGAACATAGCCAATATTTTATAATAACTATAAATGAAGTATAACCTTTAAAAATTGTGTCACTATATTGTACACCTGTAACTTATATAATATTGTATAACAACTATACTTAAATAAAAAAAGAAAAAGAAAAAAAGATATGGGGGTAGCATAGGTACATAGTAAACATAGACTAAAGACTGAGTGAAAATGACAATATTCATTTATTCAGCAAATATTAATTATCTACCTTGTAAGCTCTTGGAGTTTCGATTCTACATGGAGGAGAGAGTAATAAAGAAAATACATGAGTAAATTGTACAGTATGTTGGAAGGGCAAAAATATTTTTGAAAAAATAAAGCAATAAAAAGGAGATAGAAAGTGTTGGGTAGGGGGTAGTCATGTCTTACATGTGTTCATTAATGAAACTTCAGCAGTACTAAATTATGAAGGAGTATGTTTCTTTTTTTAATTTTTAAAAAATTTTATTTATGTATTTTTGGCTTCGTTGTGTCTTTGTTGCTGCAAGCGGGCTTCCTCTAGTTGTGGTGAGCTGGGGCTACTCTTCATTGTGGTGCACGGGATTCTCACTGTGGTAGCTTCTCTTGTTGCAGAGCATGGGCTCTAGGAGTGTGGGCTTCAGTAGTTGTGGCAGCGGGCTCAGTAGTTGTGGCTCATGGGCTCAGTAGTTGTGACTCATAGGCTCTAGAGTGCAGGCTCAGTAGTTGTGGCACATGGGCTTAGTTGCTCCACGGCATGTGGGATCTTCCCTGGCCAGGGCTCAAACCCGTGTCCCCTGCAGTGGCAGGTGGATTCTTAACCACTGAGCCACCAGGGAAGCCCTGAAAGAGTATGTTTCTTAACATAATGTTGACTAGCATATTATGTGTATACATATGTGTATGTGTGTCTATACATTATATATTACATGTGTTAATAATATATTTTATATGGGGGACAACCACCTTTGTGAGAGTCTTAATTACATCTCTTAAGGTCACCTGGTAAGCTTATTTCATGTTATTTATTTTATATCATTTGATATTTTTATCTCCTGTTTATTTCTATAGTAATAGTATACATTACAGTGTGTGAATTCCACTTGCCTTTATCTTCTTTATTCTTCTGAACCTATACACTAGTTTTAATACCTCACATATTTTTATTACTCCTTTAATCTCATTATCCTTATTACAAAATATAAATGCTTTGACATTATTTTAATGCAAAATAATTTTAAATAATCCTTTTTTACATATTTGCAAGTTGCATTGTGAAATCAGAGTGAAAAATTTAATGTTGTGATACATTAAAGTAACACTAGAACATTATTCTTTGCTGCTGCTCCATGTGAAACAATTTAAACTTACATAAATGTGAAAACATTCTATTCAAAGTGTGCTTCTATTCGGTAGTATAAATTGTAGTTTCTGAAAGAATACAGTGCATAATAATTTTCAAGAAATAAATGCTATCATCTGATAGTCTTTTTTCAATGAAAATTTGATATGCTTAAATATAAATGAAAGACTGAAAATATGTAGAAAACAAATTTGAATAAAAGGTGAACATACAAGATACAGAGAAGTATCTTTAGTACTTTTCACTTACCTTTTATTTTAGGTAAACTTGTATTATTATTTTTTTCTTCCTTTTCAAAGGTAACAATGTCCAACCTCAGCAAGCATTACATCTCAGAGGAAATATAAAGCCTTGTCATTCATTTTTATATGTATTCATTTAACATGATATGGTATATTATTGAAATATCATAATCTGTGGCTTCTACTACTTGCTGGGGGTGCAAAATCTAAAGATACTTGTAACCTAGCAGTGTAGACAAACAAATGATTAAATTATCACCACTAGGTGGAAGGCACCAAAACAGAGGTATCTAAAGCTGTTATGTGAGCCCAGAGGAGGAGATGCTTATTAAAGCCATAGGGGAAGGGTTCAAAGGATATTATGAGAATTCAAGGAAATAATGGGGTGTAAGAAGAGCATTCCAGGTACAAAGAGGAATCTGGTCCAAAAAGTAGAGGCAGGCAATCCAGTGGCTAGGTGAGAAATTACCTTGTAGATCATCCTAAGCTGTGTGGACAGTATTCTGTCAAAAGAAGGATGATAAAGAATATTACAAGCAAGTATCATGGCTAGATTGGATGTTAGAAATATCACTGTGGCAACAACCTGGAAAATAGTTTAGAAAGTAAACAAACATATGGGGTTCACCCATTTATTAGGTGATTTTAATAGTCCAGGAGAGAAATCTTAAGCAACTTGAATTAAGTCAGGAGTGACACGCTAGTGGAAAGTAGAGCATGGGTAAGCTTAAGAGATGTAAGTGGTAAAAATTGGTGTGATAATATGATGAAAAGAAAAGGCAATATAATGGCTTCTAAAAGCCTTGGGCGACTCAGTTGGTTGAGGTGCCCCCGTTGGAGATACAGGAAGAGGAGCAGGATTGTGGGGAAAAGAGATGAGTGCAATTTTTGAAGATTCTATGAGACATTCAGGTAAAGATGTTCAGAACCTAGAGACATCTATTTTGGTAACATGGTGGATTAAATATTCAGAGAAAACCTTCTTGGCACAGAATAACCAAATATAATTTTAAGAAACATATTGGAGGAGTTAGCAAAGTTAAAGAAATAATTGTTATAGAAATGATGGGAAAGCGCCAATCCAGAGAGGTAATTGTGCACTAGAGACTGTTTTGACCAGAAGAGAGTCTAGCAACCCTCTGTGTCTCAGAGGCTGGGTTAATGGGCCAACCTTTTGTAGAGTCAGGAGACAAGATGTGGGCTGGAGGAGGGGGGTGAGGATGAAATGGAGATTTTTCCAAGGGCTAGCACTCCCAAAGGTGACACCCATAGTAGACAACTAGAAAATCTGACCATAACAGAAGATAGTAGGTATACTTATGTACCTTGACCTTGGCTCTTGGTCAAGGAAAAAAGGCAATAAACATGTCCTCTGAGACTTTGTAGCTATAAGCTCTCAGAATAGGATTGGAATAGAAAGTCACATGATTTATCTGTCCACAAAAACCTAAATCAAAATTTAGCTTATACTAGCCCCTGGTTGATACTACTCACAGAAACTGGGTAGAATGGAGTTGATAGCTTCACTGGAGGGACACTTTTTAAACACAGGCCTCAAATTTAACTTTATTTCACAGATACTTTCAAGAAGTAGGAGCTCACAATTTGAAATTACTAACACAGTGTAAGAAGTTATTATCAATGAAAGTTAGCAAAAAAAATACTGAATTGGACTAGCAAGAACTGTGGGTGTTGAGATTATGAGATACAAAGTACAAAACTGTTATGTTTTAAAAGTTTAAATAAATGTATCAGGCTTACCCTGAATCCTGCTTGACAGTGACAGGGCCCATCTTTTACTCCAGCCATCATTCCGGTAACCAGCTTTTAATTGGCATAACTTGAATGCATCCCACCCTAGCTGAGCTACGTATATCTTGCTTTCTTCCTTAGGTTTCTCTGATGCCAAATCTGCGATGCCTGCACATACCTACCTGGTATGTTTCCACATGTATGGAAGTATAAAGAGCAGGTTCTAACCAGTCAGACATGAGAACTAGTTTAAAAATGCTCCCCTCTTTTATCTGTTGGAGGAGACAATCCTGAAAAACTTTCTACATGGCAGTTCAGAAGGTTTGAGTAGGCACAAACCCCAATTGCCCACACCAGTGACCATCTTGATGACATGGCTTTTTATTGGCTTTCTCTTTCAAACTTTCCATCTCCTAATGTAAGCTCTCTTCATCCAACCTTGTGTCTCAGTCTCTGCTTTCTGAGGAAGAGAAGGATCTGGACTCTGCTTTCTCTGGTGAAAGAGGAACCTGGTTAAAACAGTTGGGACTACAAGTGACCCTAAAAAACAGACACTCGGGCTGAAATTCTGGAACTGTCAGTGTTGAGAAAAGGTGGAGTGGTGATAACCCCTGGCATGCAGTAGCGTTATAAGACTCTCACTGGCAGATAAAGACAAAATTCAAGTGGGAGCTTGTGCAGTGGCAATGGCACTTGAAAAATATGAGGACAATGATAATTATAAGGCTTCTGGGGTTTGCTGGCCTTTGTTATCTGCTTCAGGAGCCTCAGAATAAAAAAAAAAAGAAAATGACAGACTCAGGCTAACCAACTATCATACAAGTATGCTTTGTAAAGCAAGAGGCTCTATATGTCAGTGTTTAAAAGCCCCATATCTCACACAGCCGTAGAACAGATAGTGATGAAAACCAGGCCCAGGGTTTAATTGTAAAGTTAACAGAATGACAAGGAAGACAATGAAAGCACAGCCTAAATAGCCCTATGGTAAATTCAGGCATCTACTAGATAAAGAGTGGTGCCTTCAGAACTGGCATGGGAACATTTGGTGAATAAGCCAGAAAATCTTGAGCCACAGATTCTTCTGGACCTTGAACTATTCTTTCTTTCTTTCTTTTTTTTTTTTTTGCAGTACGCAGGCCTCTCACTGTTGTGGCCTCTCCCGTTGCGAAGCACAGGCTCCGGACATGCAGGCTCGGCGGCCATGGCTCACGGGACCAGCTGCTCTGTGGCATGTGGAATCTTCCCGGACTGGGGCACTAACCTGTGTCCCCTGCATCGGCAGGCAGACTCCCAACCACTGCGCCACCAGGGAAGCCCTATTCTTTCTTTATTTGGAGAATGTGGAAAGATCTCAGCTGGGGTACATGCCTCATAAGTTGTACATGTTTTCCTCAATATTTAGTCCTGCAATTTCCTACTTCTTCCAGACCAATAATCAGGGCCATGTCAGTATAGCCCAAGCAGGGAAATGTTGAGCCTTTTCTGAGAGGAAGTAAAATGCACAGGCTCAAATTATAAGACATGTACCAGCAGGACTTGCAAAAACATGTGATTGAATAGAACTTGAAGGTGGTGGATCAGGGTGGATGTTAATTGACGTGGAAGTACTCTCTATGACTCAGTCTTGGCAAGTGATCCTTATGCAGCTCAGATGGCTCCTTGATGCTTGGTGGACAGACTTCTGGCCTAAAGAAAATAAAGTAGAGACATAGGAGATGCCTTGGCAGAGTGTTAAGGAGTCAGAAGCCTCAGGGAAATGACAATTTTAAAATAAACTTATTACATAAGATCAGAGTACCCATTACCTGGGTACCCTGGGAGGATCCAAAAGACCCCCTTCAATAATTCAATAACTTAATAAGAAATGCACTGGTAAGATGCTTCTTTTAGGAAATTAGTGGTGGCTATCCTCTATGGGCTAGAGCTGAGAGTAGCATGTGGTGCGTGCTATTGGGTTCCTCAGTAATAACAGGACTGATTCAAAATGGCAGAGGCCAGGTTGTGACACTTAACCAACAGAGGCAAGGTGGACATAATTATTATTAATGACAGCAATACCAGAGTGGCAACTGAATGACTTCGTGATAGCTGATAGCCTGTGGTATTCTTAGGGATTACATAGATAAGCAGTCAATGGTGATCCTTGACTTGTATAACCAGAAAAAATTGAGATCTGGCAAGGTGATTGGTGAGGTCAGCTACTGCAGTAGAAAATCAGGGCCCTTCATCAAGTTTCAGGTCTGAGCTAGTTTTCTGACTCAGAGAGCATTGATTGACGGGAAGACTGATCCCTTTGATTAAGAACCCTAACACATTATTACAAGTATAAATGGCAGATTTTCTCCCAATCTTTCCCTGAATGGGCCTGTGACCATCTACCAGATTATATTCTCAGCTGACATGGATACTAGGAGACTCAAAACACCACCCTGGTTCCCTGTCTAGAGTGGAGGCTTGTGGAGGCCAAGAGACAAATAGAAACCTGGACCAAGTTGATCTCACATTGATCCAATGGACCTGCGAAGCACAAAATAAGTTGGTAGATACTAATGTAAATGGTCTATACTCTCTAAAAAGTAGGGACTATCTAATTGTATCAATGATACCCAATTTAACTGTACACTACTTGTAAAAGACATGGCAACAGCAAAGAGCTCAGAAAGATTGAAAGCAAAAACATTATAGGCAAATGATCAGGCAAAAAAAAAAAAATCAAAAGAGAGCTGATGTATTTATATTATTATTAGACACAATAGACTTAAGGGGAAAATTAAAATATTTTAAAAATATCAGAATCTCAAGTTCCCCAACAGAAATACACTTCATTAGGAAACAAGAACAAATAGATAAGCATATCTTTGAAAACTAAATAACCCATAATTCAAAAAGCAATCTTAATGGAAATAAGAAACTCCTAGAAACTGAGCCATAAATAAAGTATTATTTACCAAAATTTGTAGGATGCAACTAAGCTATACTTAGAAGGTAAGTTATAAGATTAAGCGCTAATATTAGACAAGAACTAACTGTAGAAACTAATAAAACTGTAAGCAAGATACAGTGGAGAGGATCAGCAAAGCCAAATATTAGGCCTTTGAAAACACTCAGAAATCAGATCAAGAAAAAGGGAAGACAGGAATAAACATTAGAAATGAGGATGTGACTAAGACAATAGCAACAAAAATATTATAAGAAAATGTTTAAAACATGTATGTCAATATATTTGAAATATTAAGTGAAATGGGCATATTCCTAGAAAAAATTAAAATTAAGGAAAATGAAAGACCTACAATTACTTTTACTGAAAAAATTTAGCAGTATTTCAAATTTTTTCCAGAAAAAAAAAAAGGAGCAAGTCCATTCAGCTCTACCAAACATTCAAAAAAATATATAACTCTTTCAGAAAGTAAGGTTCAGTGCCAAATTCACTTTGATTTTAGTATAACTTTAATATCAAACCTAATAAGAACACAAAGGGAGACTTTATGGGCCATTCACACTAATGAACATGGGTGTAAAAATCTTAACTATTGGCAAACTAAAGCCAACAATTGAAAAGAAAAGAATAATGCATCATAATTAAATTGAATTTATTATAGAGATGCAAGCTTTTGAGTTCAATACTAGAAAACTGATTATTGTAATTTACTAAGTAACAGATTAAAAGAGAAAATTTATATATTATCTTCTTAATAGATTCAGAAAAATTGCTTGATAAAATGTATTAAGCTTACATGAAGCACACATGCACACATTCATTTTGGCAAGCTAGGAGGAGAGGAAACTGCCTTGGCTTGATAAAGAACATCTGCATCAGTGACAGCAAAGTATCCTATTCGATGGGGAAATATTAAAATCATTCATTCCAAAATCAATAATAAGGATGTCTATTCAGCATTATATCAATGGTCATGGCAAGACTAATGTAGAGGGCTGAATAGTGTACCCCCCAAATCATGGTCACCTGGAACCTCAAAAATTGGTCATTTTGGGAAATAGGGTCTTTGCAGATGTAATTAGTTAAGGAACTTGAGATGAAATTACTCTGGATTTAGGGTAAAAGAGAAGAAAATTATAAAAAAACTCATTGGAAGGCAGGAAAATGGACCAAAATTAATGGAAAGACACACCTTATTAATTAACAGGAAGATGTAAAAACTCCTGGTATTAATCTATAGACTCAAAGTAATTCTTGTCAAAATCCCAGAAGGATTTTTTTTTACAGAATTTAACAAGTTATTCTAGAATTTATTTAGAAAGTCAAAAAACTAAACTTTCCTAAAGAAGAACAAGGTAGAGGTGGATTAAGACATATTTTAAAGCTATAGAAAATTTTAAAGTATGGTATTGATGAAGGAATAGACAAAGAGATTAATGGAACAGAATTGAGTCCCCAGACCATATATTAGAACTCTCATTTATAGATCAGTGGAGAAAGAATGGACTATTTAATAATGCTTAGATAACAGTAGGTTATCTATGTGGAAAAATGAATCCCCATTTTATACCATAAATAGCAATAAGTTCCAGATGGACTGGTATTCAGTGTGAAATGCAAAAATTTTAAAACCTTTATAAGAACATTTCTTCATGAATTATAAAGAATGATTTCTTAAGGCAGAAAAAAGCACAAATCATATAGAAAAAGAGAAACACATTTGAATATATTAAAATTTAAGAATTCTAAATTAAAAGACACCTGAGGGCTTCCCTGGTGGCGCAGTGGTTGGGAGTCCGCCTGCCAATGCAGGGGACACGGGTTCGGGCCCTGGTCCGGGAGGATCCCACGTGCCGCGGGGCAACTGGGCCCGTCCAAAAAAAGAAAAACCCAACCAAGCCAAAAAAAAAAAAAAAAAAAAAAAAAAAAAAAGACACCTGAAAGTGAGTAAATAAGTCAAATATTGGAAGAAAATATTTATGAAAAATATAACTGGCAAAATATTAGTAAATAGTAAATATACTTATGATTAATAAGAAAAAGATAAATAAGCAAATGGCATTATTGTCAAAAGACATAGACATTCCACAAAAGAAGAAACATAAATGGACCTTAAATCTAAAAAATATTTTTAAAAGTTCTCAACCTTATTAGGAAAAAAGGAAAATTAAAATCACAATATGATGTCATTTCACACCCTACTGATTGGCATATATCATGACAATATCAACTTCTCCAACATACACTGCTAATAGGAATGTAAATTGATCTAACCAGTTCTGAAAATGAATTTTTTATTACCTACTGGTTAGGAGAAACTCACTGTTTCCTCTACTCAGGCTCACAACACTTCTGACACCAGATGTGTGGGGTTTTTTTCCCCACACCAAGCAATTTGGCAACACCAGCTGGGTGTCCTTCAATTCAATTCAGTTCTGACACTATCTACCTGGAGATAGCATCAGATTCCATAGGTTAAGGGCTCAGTTCCACAGACTGCTCTCTACCACCTTTCTACCAGTCTCAAGTCCAGGTTGTTACCGTGCTTCTGATTGACTAGCTGTAAATCAGAGGTTCCCACAAGCCCCTCTTCAGGTTTGATTAATTTGCTAGAGCTGCTCACAAAACTCAGGAAAACAGTTTACTTATTAGATGACCACTTTATTACAAAAATATTAAAGGATATGAATGAACAGCCAGATGAAAAAATACACCTCTCACAGGATGATGTACAGAAAGGTCCAGAGCAGAGAAGCTTCTGTCCCTGTGTAGTCTGGGACACACCACTCTACTAATGTGTGCATATATTCTTGTTTACCAACCCAGAAGCTCTTTGAACCCATACTTTTGGGATTTTTACGGAAGTTTCATCATGTGCATATGATCAGTCATTTACTCAGTCTCCAGCCCCTCTCTTCTTCCTGGAGGGTGGGATGTGGAGCTGAAAATTCCAAGCTTCTAATTATGGTTTGGTCTTTCTAAAGAGTCATCTTATTAGAGTAAAATACACCTTTATCACCCAGGAAATTCCAAGGGATTTAGGAGGTCAGCGTCAAAGACCAAATATTAGAACAAAAGATGCTCCTGGTGTTCTTATCACTTAGGAAATTATAAGCGTTTCAGGGGTTCTGTGCCAGGAACCAGGGGCAGAGGCCAATTTATATTTCCTATTATTTCACAGCTATTCTGGTTGATTATGTTTATACTTTATGACTCAGCAGTTTGACTCTAAGTACCCTAGCAAATCCCTTGCACCATATTATATGTATAAGAATATTTGTAGCAAAGTTTTCTGTAATAAATAATCGGGAGCAATCAATAATGTCAGCCAATACTAAAATAATCATTTCTTTATATTGTATTGCAGTAAAAGTGAATGAATGAGATCTATAAATATCACCATGCAAGAATCTCTCAAACATAATGATGAGTGAAAACAAAACAAGCTTTAAAAAAGAATCATTAATTTGTGATAACCACCAAACTTTCTTTCTACTACAGATGGTCTTTATTTCTTTTTCTTGCCCAATTGGCCTAGCTAGAAGCTTCAGTACAATGCTGAATAAAAGTGGAAAGAGTAGACATCCTTGTCCTATTCCTGATCTTGGGAAAGCTTCCAACCTTTGGTATGTTGTTTCATTTCATTCATCTTCAAGTATTTTCTAATTTCCCTTGTAATTTCTTCTTTGATCTATTTATTACTTAAGAGTATGTTATATAATTCCACATATTTGTTATCCTTCTGTTATTGATTTACAGCTTTATTCCATTGTGGTCTGAGAAGATACTTTGGATGACTTCAAGCTCTTTAAATTTATTAAGACTTGTTTTGCAACCCAACATATGGTCTATTCTGGAGAATGTTCCATGGACACTTGAAATGCATGTGTATTCTGTTATTGTTGGGTGGTATGTTCCATAGATGTCTGGTAGTTCTTGGTTTTTTTTTTTTTTTAATGGAGAAAACACAACTATGTTGATGTACTGAGAGTTACGGCTCAGTGGGAATAAACAGTTGAAAAATAAAAAAACAGAGGGGGTGTAATTGATGGCACAAAATACCTGTGGAGCTCGGAAAGCATATAGAATACAGTACAGATGGAAGCATGCCCCTGTGGAAGAAGAGATGAACTTTTTCCACCTATAATGGAGGGAAATAAATGGGAATGGATTAAAAATTATCTATGATTGTCAGTTTGTAAGAGTAGAAATTTCAGTGCATGCATAGCTCTTTTACCCTCCTTTAAAGACACTGAAAATAAAATATATGATAAAATTGAAAAGCTTTCTGAAACTGCTAACTTTCAAAATATTTGCTGTGCTAGAGATTACAGCAGAATACAGATAATACTTAATGGGAAGTAATACATAGTAGCTTTTTTAGATTTTAGAAATCTAATATAGATAGCTTGCCTCTCAGTTTTTTGTTTTTTGGGTTTTTTTGACATGGCACAGTAAGTAATTTCATTTTAGTGACCATATATCAATTAGCTCAAGGTCTCATGAGTATGGTTTTTATTCTTTCAGATATCTTGACTTAAATAATTTCTGGGAAACCCAAATAATGCTTCCATTTCCTACAAATCCTCCGTGGTGCTCACTGATTGTAGAAGCAGCACACTCGAAAGCTACCTTTTGTCTTGTCTTTGACTTCTCTAAGTTGATGCCATTTGTCCCAAGTGTTGATGTGAGCTTCTGTTTTAATCCCCCCAATGACCAGAGTTTGATATTTAACAAAGTATTAAGGAGAACTTGGGGCAAAATATGAATATATATACAAAGTAATTTATATCTGTTATTCAAAATGTTTATTTTTAGGAACCAACTCCAACCCAATCCAAATCTGACCTGGAATTTCTGCCTAACTCCTTGAATTTCTTCATGGAATATGGGGAATAACTCAAACTTTAGAATCTTCAGATAGTTTCCTGCCTTGGAACCCGAGCCCCAGAAAACAAGGGAAATCTTTTCCTTTCCTGCTCAGAGCCCACCTCGTATTACTACCCCAGGAAAATTTTCAGGGGAACATCCATATTTGTCCATTTCCCTTCTCACCTTTGTGTACCATTTTAAAAGTAGAGTATTGCCCCTTTGTCCTTTCTTTAAAAAACAAGTTATATACTCTCAAAGATGTTTTCTAAAATTGTCTAAATGCAGAAAGATCATATTTACTCCTTTCTGTTAAAAATTCAATATTACATCGTTACAGGTAGACATACGAGAAAAGAAGAGGGAAGGATCATCAGAAAGGTAGGTTAAACATGTGAATGAGGTGCTATGAAGTTTCAAACTTTCTTATGAAGTCAGTGAAGAAATATTAGCCTGATAAAATGTGAGGTTATTTTGATGGCAGTGTTATATAAGAAAGATGGAGATATATGCACTATTTAAAAATTTTTTGCATTATTTTCTTCCTTGGCTTAAGACCCAGAAACACAACGACAAAAGCATTAACAAAGATTTCCTGGCTTAGCTGAGAAAAATTATTCATATGAGTATTATCTTCTGAGATACAGAAGATTAGCTAACTATTGGAAGAATGAAGATGTGGAACATATAAAATTCCATAACCAATCTGGAAAGACAGCTTAAATGTATTATTGGGTAATTCCTCATGATGTCAAAGATAATGTCTTCCATGAATGTATTATCTATGTGATCATAAATACCTGATGAGACTTAGCTGGGAATGGCCACCTAGGATATATCACAGGTAGTAGATATAAGAAGTTTATTAATTTAATGAACAGGGAGCTCTCTTAGCTAAATTTCCTTTCTTGTTATTGTTGACAATCAAAATTCTAAATGTCTTACTCCAAACTCCCTTTTCAATAGTAGAAATATTTGAAAATATCAAATATGAGTTGGTCTGGAATATGCTACAATTAACTTCATTTATTTAAATTGGTCTTGAGGACATCCTCGAAGATTGAACATCATGAAACATGCAAAGAATCATGAAAAATGTTGGTAGAACTTCATAGTTGAAGAGTAGTTTCCATAGTGTTTCTGAGCTGATGGATTAGGAAATGAGATTTAAAAAAAAGATGATATAAAGAAGTGTATGTTTTTTGACTTTATTTTTGAACGGTAGCCATGGTGAGGGAGTGTTTTTTAATGATTTAAAAAATAATTTCTATTACAAAATAATACTTTAACAAGAGATGTGAGGGCTAAAGAAGGGACAAGTGAATAGCAATATCCTTACTGAAAAAAATAACACTGGAAATAATAGAGGTGATCTTGATTTTTTTCTAGCTTGAAAACACCTCCTTTGGGTTCTATGGCTTCTGTAATAGGCAGTCACTTAAACACTTCTTTAAAGTGATTTTCCCTCAAAATATCCTAATGTTATATTTTTAATTATTCTATATTCTTATAATGAGCATTTCATAGAAATTTAGTGATGAAGTGGACCTTAGAGATAATATTGTCCAAAGTGCAAAATCATCATTTGCATTCTTCTTTTTCCTGGCAATAATTCAATTAACTTCAGGTGTTCTATTTTTCACCTGCTTGTCTATCATAGTTGGAAAGGAATCCAAGTTGGAATACCCAGTGATTCAATCCATTACCAGGTGCTACCACACGGCTTTTTTGAAAAACCTAATTTTATTACAACAGAGCACATGTGTAGGTTGGTAAATTCAAGAGATATAGTCTATTAAACTTTATCTTATAGTAAGCATAATCTCTTCTTGCATAATAACCAGCTCTTCATTTCTGTTCCAGAATAGAAGCCATAACTTCTTTCACTGGGCTCCATACTTTAGACCTAGTTAATACCCATATATCAATTCTCTCAGCCTCACCCTGGACTTTCCAGACATCTTGTGATTTCTTAACCCACAAGACAAAAATTCTGTCCAGACAGGATACTTTGTTAAATCTTTAAATGCTGTGTGCGATGTTTTGGAGCTTCTGTTTAAAACTCTATACTAATGACTTACTAATTGTTATATGACTTTTCCAATAAAGTTTGAAGTCAGTGATTTAAGGGCTCCTACTTTATCTTGGTGGCAACAACCAGGTCTGTTTCAGGTCAGAAATTAAATGCTGTTCCAGTAGTTTTGAATAAAGAAGAAAGGAAGAATTGATTTTGGAACAGTTTTTACTTTAAAATTTTATTCCAGTGGAAAAAAAATCATAATCTTTGCCAACCTTGCCTCTGACATCTACCACAAATATGTACTGATCATATTACTTTTAGAGTCATCCTAAGGTTAAAGGAATGATTTTAATACGTCTATTTCCCAAAGCAAAATTTGTTGAGTAAAAACATTCTTAATATTTTAAATGTCCCAGGATTAAGATTATTTCTGATAATTATTTTTGATAAATGATCCAGAACATCATAGCCACCATCTATCCTTACCACTTTTGTAAATTCTTAGAAGTAGGACAGCACTTTTCTTAACTGAAATCTTACAATTTCAGCATAATTCTATGTTCTCCCACAAATGGGGAAACTTGAACCAAGAGAGGTCAAACGACTTAGTCAAGCTCACAAAGCAAAATACTTTAATTTGGAGCTTCACTGCTAAGACTTTTCAATAGTATTTTTTATCATGTGCAGTTATTATATTTTACTGAATTATATTCAAATCACGTGTCCATGTTTACCCCGGAGATGGTAAACTCCTCAAGATCAGGACCTAGCCCAAATTTGGCAATTCATGAGCTGACCTGACCACGAGCTTTTCTGAGAATTAAGAATAATATACTGCCTCAAATATGCCATCACATAAGCAAATAATCTTTGTTCAGAGATTATTAATGCAAGTTTGTCAGTAAATCTTGTATGCATATCAGAAATATCAGTGAGGGAGTCTGGGATTAGCAGATGCAAACTATTATACATTATGTATAGGATGGATAAACAACAAGGTCCTACTGTATATCACAAGTAACTATATTCAATATCCTGTGATAAACCATAATGGAAAAGAATATTAAAAACAGTATGTATGGGCTTCCCTGGTGGCGCAGTGGTTGAGAGTCCGCCTGCCAATACAGGGGACACGGGTTCATGCCCCGGTCCGGGAAGATCCCACATGCCGCAGAGCGGCTGGGCCCATGAGCCATGGCCGCTGAGCCTGTGCGTCCGGAGCCTGTGTTCTGCAACGGGAGAGGCCACAACAGTGAGAGGCCCGCGTATCACAAAAAAAAACCCAAACAGTATGTATGTATGAGTCACTTTGACAGCAGAAATTAACACACTGTAAATCAACTTCAATAATAGAATAAAAATGTATATCAATGCTTAAGTATTCTGCCCCTACAGATTCCAGATGATTTTGTAACACCTCCATTGGTATTATTGATACTGGAGGCCTTATTTCACTCACTTCTCTAGTATGGACACATTTGACAATTAGCTGCTCCGAGTTCTAAGTTGAGCCTGTTTTTCAATTGGATGTGGAAGGTGTAACTGGAAAATTGCATATGTATGAGCAAGAGATTGATGAATTAAATTCAACTTGCTTATAAGTAAAGCTTATCTTTTCCTGAGAGGTGCCTTATGTTATTGTTGCAGAAGGTAATCATTGTATTGTCTTGGTTCCATTGTACATGGAAAATATTTGCATGAAGTCATTGTCTAGAAGTAACACCTGGTAGTGTGCAACTGATTTTGATTTCTGTACATTTCAGCCTATTTGATTTATGCCACTAAAGCACATTACTTTTCCATTAGGAAGTGACTAGTTAAGTGTTGAGTAAGAATCTTCGTGGAGACAGTATGATAGCAATATCTAACTGTGCAGGAAAATAATTAATACAGCAAGGATGCTTTCCTTAGAAAGGCATGTTTAGAAGGTTGGTCCTTCATTGGCATCTGGGAACTTGGATATTGAGAGGGTTTCCAAACCTTAACTGATAGGAGTGGCTCACTGTGCCTATATAGTTTGTGCAAACCATATGGTTTATGCTGGACACCTACTTTCCTTCTGGGAGTCTGGAATTTTGTTATGTGCTAGGCAAATGTGCCTATCTGACCAGCCCCCAGTGAAAACCCTGGGCACAGATTTTCTATTTAGCTTCCATGATAGCCAACCTTTCACATGGGTTATCACAACTCATCACTGGGACATTTCAGTGTGTCCTATGCCACTCTGCTGGAAGTGCACTCTTGGAAGCTTGTGTCTGGCTTCCTCTGGGTCTTACCCAAAGTTCCTTTTCCCTTTGCTGATTTGCTTTGTATCCTGGAATAAATCGAAACCTGTGGTTCTGACTTTTCACTGAGTTTGGGAGTGCTTCTAGTGAGAGTGAATCTAGGGGTGGTCTTAGAGACCCTGTCACACTAACTTAAATAATAATTATTCTGGCTAAACTGTACATAGCATTTACCCTGCTCTGGGCACTGTTCTAAGAACATTATATACATGAACTCATTAATTCCTCACCCCAGCCTCACCAGGTAGATACTATTACTAACACCCCCATTTTAATTATGAAAAAACCAAGGCACAGAGAAATATCTTGCCCACCTATGGTAAGTTACAGAGCCAGGATGATAAGAGGAAAACAGCTATGTAAAGAGCTGAAGGGAGGGAATTCAAATCGGTGAACTGCAAACTTTAATTTTAGCCATATTTATAGCTCAGTATTTGGCTAATAATGGGTAACTTAAATATAATTTTTATTTCTTTTTTAATCAAGAATGAATAAATATATGTGATTAGATTGCTTCTATGCAAGTGCTACTCTGAGAACTCTAGGTTTTTACTTGCAACAGTGATTTTTTTCACATCGTTCAATATTTGACTAGTAAATGATCTCCCTTCAAACAGCCCATGGGCCTGTGTTTTCTCTTTTGCCAAAACAGTTGTGAAAATGACAGTTTCCTTCTTAGACTGCTCTATCAGGGCAACAGTAAGAAAAAGGAATGTTTGAAAATCTACCTTAAAACTTTTTGATTGATTCACCTCTCTTCTACAACTTTGTCTCCAAAATCATTACTCAAATGTAGAATTGTATTTAATTAATCAGGAATAAAAGCAATATTTTTTTGTCCAAACAAAATTGTTTACATCTGTTAGACTCAATTATCTGGTTTCATGGATATTATTCTTTTTTTATGAATAATATTCTGGAAAAATTTCACCCTTGTACATGTAATTTTATTCTAAACTGTACTTTATTTAGTTTTTTCACCCATTACATAAAGAGGGTGGGCAAGGTGAGAGGGCAAGTTGAACTAAGTTTACATGAATGGTGAGTCATTGGACAATTGATTCTTAGATCAATAAATCCAGGTATCTAGAAACCATCTCTCTGTTAATACTTTCACAGAGGATGGACATACATAGAATCCACCAAAAAATGAGTGAGAATATTATGAGAAACAGGATATTTAGAGAATCCCAGAGTATCTCCCCTTAAGATACTTACTCATTACAAAGAAACAAAGAGGAAAAATTTAGTGATGAAGCGTGGTAAATACCACTTTAATCAAGGAATCAGTATTAACATCACAAGTAAGAAAACAAAGAAACATAATGTGCCTTATTGTATAATGAGATGAGCAGGACACAGTTTTGCTTATAAGATATTCTTGCCAAAAATGCATAACCTGAGTCCAATTATGACTATACATCAGAAAAACTCAAATAGAGGGACACTCTACAAAATAACAGCATGCTTTGAGAATGATAAAGAATTTCTGATAGACTGTTCCAGATCAAAAGACACTAAAGAAGCATGTCAATTATATGTAATATATGATCTTGCATTTGATCCTGGGCCTGGGAAATGAAAAAGTAAATGCATAGTTCATTAGCAGGCCAACTGGTGACATTTGAATAATGTTGATAAATTAGAAGTCATGATTTTGATAATTGTCCTGCGGTTATATTCTTGATTTTAGGAAATACACACTAAAATATTTAGGCTAAAGGGGCATTATGTCTGCAATTTAAAGTGTTTCTAAAACTAATACATATGTGCATGTATATGTGCCAGTTTGTGTGTGTATGTGTGTACACAGGAGAAACAGAAACAGAAAGACAGACATACACACACATACAGAGAATGATCAAGGCAAACAAGGTAAATGTTAATGTTTGGGGAATATGGGTGAAGGATCTGCAGTAATTCTTTGTACTATTTTTTAAATCAGATGATATTTTATTTTTGTTAATTTTTTTCTTTTTTATTGAAGTATAGTTAACTTGCAATGTTGTGTTAGTTTCAAGTGCACAGCAAAGTGACTCAGCTATAAAGATCCTTTTCCATTATAGGTTATTAAAGACATTGAGTATAGCTCCTTGTGCTATGCAGTAGGCCCTTGTTGTTTACATATTTTATGTATAATAGTGTGTATATGTTTTAATCCCAAACTCCTAATTTATCTCCCCCACCCCATTATCCTCTTTGGTAACCATAATTTTCTTTTCTATGTCTGTGAGTCTACTTCTGTTCTGTAAATAATTTCATTTACATCACATTTTTAGATTCCACATATAAGTGATATCATATTTGCCTTTGTACTACTTTTACAACTTTTATGTAAGCTAAAATTAATTCCAAAATTTTTTAAAAAGAGGTCAGAGCAAAACTCTGGGCAAAAGGCATCCTCACAGCGGCAGTTATGATTCAACCATTTGGTCAATCAGCCTGGCCACACTCATTTACCGAGACCCTGGTCCATGCCAGGCATTCTCCTACTAGAAGTTAGCATAAATGAACAGAACAACAAAGCCCCCATGCTCGTGATGCTATACTCCAGTGGGAGAAGATAGGCACAAACACAAATAACGTGATACAGAGCATGAGAAACCTGAATAAATACGGAAAGATAAAAATAGCTTAGAACCAATGAGACAAACATGCAGGGAGAAGGCTGTGGTTATTGACACAGTGCCTGCATGTCTAGAGAACCCCATGACCTACTCTCTGCATACGCCCTCCATGCGCCTCCCCCCCAACCATGTGCCAGTGAGAGCTCCTGTTCAGTGCAGACCCTGAGGGTGACAGTGCCTTTGCTGTAAACACCACCACCCAGATGGCAGGATGACTCACCTAGGTTTAATAGAAGTGTTGTTTTTTGCCACAAGTACCCATTTCTATTTACTTGGAAAATATGGCCCAGGGAAGAAACACAGTACTGTTTCTCTGACACTAACAAGGACTGAGATTTGGTCCAATTATGTAAGTTAGTACAATTTTCAGTTAGCTTATTTTCCAAAATCCTTTGAGAGAAATATCCCAGAGCTTTATACTTTCGATGACCTAACTTCCCCCTTCCAAACCCTGCACTTTTGCAGTTTCTGCCCCCATTTGGGACTACTTGGCCCTCTAAACAGGTAAGGTTCACCCCCGGGTCATGGGAACACTTACCTTCACAGGAATGAAGCCTGAATTTTGTTCTTCAACTGACTCAGCATCAAGTCAAACTCGTCACACCCTGTTTGAGTAATTGAGTCTTTGACTTATTCCTAGACCTTGTCCCAAAATGCTACCCACCCATCTTTACTCAAGGGACTGGAGGCCTGTCTGTGCACGAGACACAGGTCAGTCTGCTCCCTGCTGATGTGACAGTGACAAGAAATATTATTTATTAAGTGTTTAGTCTGTTCCAGACACCAAAGTCCTTGGTTCTCTGATGTGGGTGCTTTATTATCCTAGTTCTGTACACAACAGGGAAGTCCTAGAGAGTATGAGTTAACCAAGGTTGCCAAAGGGTTGGGTTTTAAACCCAGCAGTCACTCCAGAGCTGGAGCGTTTCCTTATTGCTGATTCAGCACGCCGAGATTTTCATATTATATTCTTTCTAGTTTGTCTTTTCTCCTGTTAGCCCCTTATCCTGCTTCATTCATCTTTTGCTAGATTGACACAGGTGTCCACATAAGGTGGCATTTTTTAAATTGAAGTATAGTTGATTTACAATGTTGTGTTAGTTTCTGGTGTATGGCAAAGTGATTCAGTTATACACATATATGTATTTTTTTCATATTCTTTTCCATTATACAAGACATTGACTATAGTTCCCTGTGCTATACAATAGGACCTTGTTGTTTACCTATTTTGTATATAGTAGTTTGTATCTGCTAATTCCAAACTCCTAATTTATCCTCCCCCCCTTTCCCTTTGGTAACCATAAGTTTCTTTTCTATGTCTGTGAGTCTATTTCTGTTTTATAAATAAGTTGATTTGTATCATTTTTTTTAGATTCCACATATAAGTGATAGCATATGATATTTGTTTTTCTCTGTCTGACTTACTTCACATAGTATGATGATCTCTAGGTCCATCCATATGCATAATGTGGCTTTTTATCCTCTTAGGAAATCTTACTCTGTCTGATGGCCGTGGTTTCTACTGGGGTCTAGCTCCCCAGCACTTCCTAGCAATGAAACAAAATCCTAGAGGCAGTATTGTCTCTCTGCCACCTTACAGCTGTATGAACTAGGCAAGTCAGTTATCCTTTTTATCTAAAAAATAAGGAAGATACTAGCTTGCCAAGGTGGAGTAAAACTAATAAAACTAACGTAAGATAGTGTGCATGAAAGGGCCCACTGTGATTCCTAATGTTACTGAATTTTACTCTCTGTTTATATGCCCGTGTGTGTGTGTGTATGTTTAACCTCTACTCAGTGCTTTTACAATTACATTTATATGTTTGTAATAGATGTGTCTGTAATGGCAATTTTTATGTTACATATGACTACATCTATGTTAAAGGAACATATTTTTCCCCCAACTCTTATAATGATTTTGCGGGCAATTTAAGATTTTAAGAATGCTGGGCTACCAAAGTGATTCCAGCCAGCTTTCCCCACCAGCACACCAGCAAGATGCCAACACGCTTCACCAGAAGCAGTAACTCACGTTGGGGAAATTATTCTCAGCACCAGAAGGGCAGGCATTTTTCTAAGAGGGCATTTAACCAGTTCTGTTGGGGTAGGGTACAATTTGAAAAATGTCTCTGAACATTCCTGGAGTACCTCTCAATTGGAGGAGGGCATATATTTCTTCTCTTGAAAAATATTTCTTCTCTATTGAAATCTGGTCGGGAGAGGGTGCAATTTGAAGAGGCCCTGAGTTATTTGAAGACTCCTGTATGCCCAACCCCCGCCCCATTCTCTTGGGGGATGGGATTCACCTGGCCAGCTGAAAAATCATTGTAGTTACCCCTTGCAAACATATGTAGATTGCACAGCAGTTGAAAAATTTTTCATGCCTAAGATGTGCATGATAAATGAACATCCAAATTATGTCAGCCTAATATTGAAGCGATTATGTGGGTTATATGTGGTTCTATTTGAAATTTGTGTCTTTGATATCTTGGCACTCTAGTAATATATTACCTTTCCTAAAACCATTTTATAATCAAGTTGTTCTAATTAGTTTTCAGAAAGGATTTGGCCATATTATATTTTTTTAACTTTTCTGCCTGTGGAGCAGCTAATAAGATTATATGAAAATGCCAAAAACATTATGTGGTCTGGTCACATAATAGTATAACATATTTATCTACCATTTTAAATGCTATATAAATGTTCAGATTACATATTTTTTTAACTTAAATGGATTGCGTATGTAACATATACATATGATATTTTAGCGTGTGTGTGAAAATATGTACACCATACCTGGCATGAAACAAACATCAAATAAATATGATCTCTTTTCTCTCCTTTGTAAAAGGAATTGGAGAAGGGTAATTAAGAATGTGATGAATGTGGTTCTGTCCTAATGATTTGAGAAAAGAATGGGGATATGAATACCTTTAGTAGGTCTTCAGAATGCTAGATACACAAAGATGATGATAAGGGCAGAAGAAAGGCAAATAAAGACTGTTGAAAAGCCCAGGAGAAGCTCAAGCTAAGAGGTATGTGGACAACAGCCAACCTCAGGCCACACTGATGCTTCAAAATGCTCATGGCCCTCCTTTAACTGAGACCCGGGAGAAATGAGAGAAACGCAAATTTACTGAGAACCTCCTACATGCCAGTGTTAGATACTGTTCTTACCTTATGTCTTTTAATATCCATAAGAATCCTACAAAGTAGGCATTATTAACCCCATTTGGTTCAGAGAGGTGAGGTTACTTACTTATTCAAGTATGCATGCCCACCAGAGGGTGGCGTTTTAGTTCCAGTGTGGTGTGTCCCCTTTAAAAGTCCGAAGCCCTTGCTCAGTCCATTCTGCCAAGGTACCTCACTGAGCCTGTACTCCTCAGAGAAGGCAAGGGAGAACACAGCCAATTCAGCCTGAGTAAGGTCTTCCGATTATACACACTCCAAAGATATGGCACAGCCCAGGGAAACTGCTTCCCTCTTGACCTAGTCAAGCTTTATCTCCAAGTTCATAGTATACTCTCTGAGCAAATACCCGCAGAAGCACAGCAATTTGTTCTAGTTCTAGCCTTAAAATCCATGCTTCTACTACTTTATTGCCCAAGCATGGCTCTTGTATGAGTCAGCAGCCACAAGGCTGGCGTCAAACAACCACCAAGCTCCTGGCCCAGTCTCCTTTTTTTTTTTTTTGCGGTACGCGGGCCTCTCACCGTTGTGGCCTCTCCCGTTGCAGAGCACAGGCTCTGGACGCGCAGGCTCAGTGGCCATGGCTCACGGGCCCAGCCACTCCGTGGCATGTGAGATCTTCCCGGAGTGGGGTATGAACCCGTGTCCCCTGCATCGGCAGGCGGACTCTCAACCACTGCGGCACCAGGGAAGCCCCCAGCCTCCTTTTGATTTGCCTAAAAGGCAAGTCAATAACCAGTTCTGACTCTCTACTCTGGAAGTAATGGCACGTGGCCAGCTGTCCACCATGGCATCTTCCCACAACCCTTTATCCAAGTGAAGACCTTTCCCACTTCTCTGTTTGCACTATGTTGACTTCTGCAGGTGATCATAACATTTTCTTTTTACGGTTATATTCATCTGGAGTGTCCTGCTGGCTTTCCAATTTGCCATCTATTTCTAAGACTGCTGTGATTCCTTTTTTGAAATCTGTCATGTTGCTGAGCCCTTTCACAACATGATAACTACCAATTCTACACATACTTACCTGAGCACAAAAGTTCAAAGATGAAAAAAACTATAATAATCGATAAAAATTACTTAAATGAGTGATAACGACGTCATAGTGTGCATCACTGTGTACAGATAACTGAAATATATGTGCATCAATGCATTCGTTTCCTAATGGCATTGTAACGAATTACCACAAACTTAGTGGTTTAAAGCAAGACAAATTTATTATTTTACAATTCTGGAGGTCAGAAGTCTAAAAATAAGTTGGCAGAGCTGTGTACCTCCTGGAAAAGCTCAAGGTGAGAATCCATTTCCTCCCAGGTCTTTTCCAGCTTCTAGAAGCTTCACATATTCCTTGGCTCATTGCATTGCATCACTCTGACCTCTGCTTCAGCTGTCACATCCCAGTCTCTGATTGACCCTTCTGCTTCTCTCTGATGAGGACCTTTGTAATTACATTGGATCCACCTAGTTACAAGATCCTTCTCTTGGTCACATTTGCAAAGCCCTTTTGCCACATAAGGTAACATATAGTGGGGATCAGACTGTGGATATTGTGGGCAAGCCATTTTTTCACCCAAAACAAACAGGGAGAAGAAAAAATCCGGAACATTAAACTAGTATAAAGATGATTACAGAAAGAAGCCAAAAGTGCAGGTTCCATTAGCACCAAATAGCGATGCCACTTTAGGGTGGTATTAGAAATGCATTATTGGTGAACTATGAACTGCAAAGTATCAGGAGTTTAGATTGTGTTTGCTCAGGTTGGATTAGATAAGCTAATTAAAATATTCCCATGATGAGCTTCTTTGATAAATTTGGTGACAGAAACTGAACTTGAAGTATCTGATTTGTTGCTCATGTGTCATTATTATTAGCTAAAATAGTGTGCATATGTATACATGTTACCCAACCAAACTTTGATCCGCCTATGCACAGCAAAGCCAATCTACTGACACTGGGCTGTGGTGAAGGATCGTGCAGCTTTTATTGCAAGTTGCCAAGCAAGGACCCCAGGCAGCTAGTGCTTAAAAGACCTGAACTCCCCGATGGGTTTCAGGGAAAGGCTTTTAAAGACAGGTTGAAGGAGGGCTTTTGTGGAGTGTGTGATCAGCTCGTGGACATTCTTCTGATTGGCTGGTGGTGAGGTAATCAAGAGTCAACATCATCAACCTTCTGGTTCCAACTGGTCTGGGGTCTACATGCTTGTGGGCAGCGTACAGATAACTTCTTCCACCTGGTGGGAGTTTTAGCATCTGTAAAACAGCTAAAAGGATGTGGCTCAGAATATTATCTCTAGCCCTTGAGGAGGAACTAAATGTCCTTGACCTTGTTTAATGGCTCAACTATTATTATTTTATCTTGTTTGACAGTTTTCCTTTCTTTCTGTATTTTCTCACTTCTCTGATTGAATTTATTCTTTGGAAGTTGGGGAAGGCCCAGAAGCTAAAGTTTTTCTACCGACAAGAGACAGATGGAGGACATGACAGGGTGGTGTCTATCCTGGGAAGGCCCCGTAGGGTCCTGCTCAGTTACATACATGTTTCACATTTACTTATGCACACACATATACACACATATGAACTCATATATACATAGAAACATGTAATTAATGTATCTGTGTATATACGAGTTAGGGATGTTCAAAATAGAGATGAAACTTCAAAGACTGTCTGAATTGTCTCCACCTAAAATGTATAATTAATCCTATGTACTTTTGACACAAATGTTACCTTATATATGTTGGGTCTAAAAACAAGGAAGTTGCAGTCTTAGAAGTGTTCCAGCACTTCCAGGCTTCCTGCAGGTCTCACTTGTTCCCTGCACATGACTTTCCAACAGGTTATTCCATGGACACACATGTAACCTCGTGCCCAATGCAATGTAATCAAAAGCACTGGGCATTTAAGACTGTTTCAGTGGTCCAGTATTTGTTATTCAAGTCCATGAACACATATGCATGAAAATCTTCTGTCTCTATTTAACGGTTATGATCAATAAGGAGGGAAAAAGGGGAAAATGTGTCTTTCTTTTTCAGAATATGGCACATAAGTACCTGAAACAAAGATTTCATAACAAAAGGGCAAGCTAACCTTACTAAATGCTGATTACTCCATGTATAATAGAAAAGGAAATAAAAGCATTTTTATAAAATGTATCAAATCCTAAGAGTGCTGTTAAACTCATTAAAGAAAAAATGAAGTTAGAGAAACTGGTCTTATTTTTTTTCACTCCCAGTAGAGTTCATTTCTACTTCAACAACTAAGCCAAGGTCACATTTAACTCACTTCAATTTCACCCAGTGCACAAGCTAATGTCAATAGTACAGCTGCCATGCAGAGCTAAAGACTGATGGTTAGACAAAGCCATTTACACAAGGCTGGGTCTTTCATCTTCTCTCAGCCAGTGACATAAGAAAGCATTGAGGTTATTCTCAACTAGAGATGAAAACTGGCGTATTAGAAAGAATGTTATTCTCCTTAGCTGTCATACAAAGATCTGAAGAAATGTAGAAATTTTTTTTTCCTCCCCGCCCTCTGGTCATCTGGGGAGATCACAAAGTGACTCTAATAGCCTTCACTCTGAAATTTTCACATGGTTTAAGTGATTGCCAAGTCTGATATTTTCCATTACACTTCATTGCCATCAGAAAAAGAAAAAAAAAATCAATATACCTACCTACTCAAGTGTGTCACAGGATGAGCTTATAAAAGAAGACATCAGTCTTTTTAGGGCATGAAAAATATACTTATTCAAATATATCTTATTTAAAATGACATAAATTGCAGTGGTTAGTCAAGATTCGATTTCCTCTAAAATACAAGATTTAAAATATTCCTTGACTTGCCAGGAATTAGAATCCTTCAAATTGTTGATATATACAGATGTACTTGTTTTCTGATGTAAGTCATTCTGACTGTATTTTATTTTAGTGCGTTAATGACCACATTTATTAATTTCACAGGAACTAAAGCATCACATTTTACCAGACTGCACAAGGTAGTACATTTTTTTTTCTTCTCAGGAAATACTTTTTATTTTCAACCTTACTTTTCTATTGTATAGCTATTGCACTTTTAGCTTGATGTCTTAGAGAAAAATGAGGATGTTTCTTTATATTATTCTAATAATAATTTAAATTAAGACTATTCCTTAACTTGTTTTAACTATTAAACTTCTTTATGCAGAAAAGGTGTAATGAGTTCAGTGTAACATTTCAAATGCTTCTGTTAAGATCAGAGGTAATTTTAACTGTCAAAGGAACCTCCATGTCAGATTGGTCTTTCAATTAAAAGAACTCTCATGTCAAGTTTGAGTGCAATGGCTGTGTGTTATGTACATGCTCTGGGTTGCAGATATTTAGAATTCTTCCATTTCTATATTTCTTCTGAAAAAGATGCAAAAGGGAGAGTCTTGGTCACTGTGTCCTAAATTTCCTGAGTTAATGCATTGCTTAAGTATATTCCTCCCCGATCTTACTGTATGTGTACAGCATCATTGTTGCAGGAAGCCAAGAAAGCCAATACGATGCTTTCAAGCTTAGACATAGTATTCACACGTCACTTGTCAAGGAGTTCTGAGTGATAGAATCTTCACCTTCCTATTATTATAGTGCCAGCCCACAGGTCTGCGGGTTCTTGTATTTATTTGCCTCTGCTCCCCGGCCCTCCAGCCCCAAGATGAGGAAGGTGATCTGCCCGTCCCTCCCCCAACCAAAAAAAAAAAAAAAGAAGAGAAAAACCCAGATTTTGTGTCTGGGGTCACTCTTGGACTCAGTTCCCAGTGTGGCAGTGCAACATACTAACAATCTGAGTTACTGGGCCGTCCTCCACAGTTACAAGTATTTCAAGGTCAATTTATCAATTTAACAGCTTCATCTTCTTAATCACTAAACTTCTGTCTCTTTGAGCTTGTGCTGAAAGACTGTGGCTGCTAATTAAAATGGAGCTTTACTAGCAAGTACACAAATTAGATCCTGTCAGTAAGTTTATTCTAACTATTGGTCATTTCTAAATGCCTTTTTAATCCCCTAATTTTTACATTAAAATTCAAAAGCCTAACAATCTTAATCACCCCTACATCAAATTCATCATTAAGAACAGGAAGCCAGATGGTATAATTTTGATTTACCGGACTTCAGCGTGAATTAATGTACTGAGTGCCGATAATGAATACATCAAACCTGATATTGCAGAAACCTATGAATCTGGCATGTGAAATTAATAACACACTCTGCACAATGAAAGCATGTAAGCTCATATAAAACTGAGGAGTAATGGGCCCTTTTATTTTAAATTGTCTTTATTAGCCTTCCGTTTTGACTCAAGAAAAAGATGAGCATTTTGTTTAGTAGTATACTTGTCCATTGTACAACTGTTTTTCCCCTTTGTAACACAATGGGAGAAAAATTAGGATGATTAATAACAAAGCTGTCTTGAGAAATTTGCTCGAAGGGTTCTCAGAATAGCTGCCGCTTCTGCATTTATTTTGGGAATTGTACATATTAAAGAAAGTTGGAAATTTTCTGTAAAACATCATGACCTACAAAATATTATGTTACTGTTTTCTTACAACTGGACCAATTGTTCATAATATGTATGCCTCAGAATCACTCTTTTTTTTTTAAACATCTTTATTGGAGTATAATTGCTTGACTATTAAGCTTTTTTAAAAAAATATGCTTGCTATTTTATCCCCTATTGTTACATTACCACTAAAGGTGTACTGTTTTAAACCCAGGAATTAAATAGAATCTGTATCCAGAAGTGTGTCACGTGCACAAAAGGATGCTCAGAATGGGCCATCACAAGGAGTTGCTCACTACATAGAAACTATCGACGTCCGAAGTAAGTCGAAGCTGCTGCTTTGTGATAATGTTTATTAATGCCCCTGCAAATTTATTTACATATTTTCATTAAGCATATTTTAATTTTTGTTGACATGCCAAGAATTCAAAATTTTATTAAGAATTAAAAGGATCAGAAATAAAATAGATTCAGGAATTAACTGAAAAATATGTGGAGGAAAATTAAGACATAACATAAAATTGCTCTTAGTCAACTCAGAGTTTGTACAAAATAAAGTAGTTTAGTGTTCTTTAGGAGAGTGAGAAATATGTATTCTTTCCATCTGAATTTTCTAAAACAGAGAATTTCTTCCATCACCTGTGACCGTTGCGTGAGAAGGCTTGGGTGTTTTTCTTTCATACAAGCAGCAGGATTACAAATTGCCTGTCCAACGTGAGCCTGGAAATGGCCCCGTGTAATATACTTTGTAAATGAAGTCTTTTAAACGTTTGAAGTGATTTCGCCCAGTATTCCTAATACATATCAATAGACAATGGAAAGATTCAAAAACGGGGCAGGGAACCACCACTGCTTTTGACTCAACACTAACTATAATGGGATTTGAAGAAGGAGGAAATGGCTATTTCACTTTTAAAACCATGATAGGTGGCCAAATGCTGCTTTGCAGTTTCAGGGAACTTCGCTTTTCACTGCTCTGTCGGTCCACCAAATATTTCAGCAGCCTGCCCCTGAAATGAAGGCAATGCCACAAATAGGATAATGTTCAAAAAAATGGTACAAACCTTACACAAAGTGCTATTTTCTAGATAACATTGCTCATTGGTTCCATCTACACTCACACTTGTAAGACAGTCTAGAGGATAATTTGTATCTCTTAGAGATACAGTGCTAAGATTTATTATAGAATAGGGAAGGGATGTATTAGTGCTTTATCTTCAGGGTAGGGAAAATAAAAGCACTTTTTGGGCTTCTGGTATTTATTTTTGTGACTTAGCCTTCAAAGAGGGCGCGTTTTAGTAAAGATTAGGCTGTTAAGAAGTACACCTTTAAACCTTACATCACTTTGAATGGAAGAAGTCGGTTATTTCTGGTGGAAAATTTTTCTTACTCTTAAATCTCTTTAACTGAAGCTCATTTGACAAACCTATTATAAAATGAATAAATGCAGCACTGTGTGATTTGTCCACTGTCAACATGTTAACACACTTTATTTGAAGGTAGATTGATGGAGGGTGGCTGGAAGAGTTTACCCTCCTGAGTTAAAGAATAGAAAACCCTTTTTTTCTGAGTTTTTTTTCTTAGAAGTTCAGAAGAGTAGATATACAATTATCCTCGACTTGCTGATGCAAAGGAACAGAGCATTTAGTTTCTTGTCACTGTCTCTGAAATTCCTAAAGGTACAATTAGCATTTCATTTGACATAATGTTGAAAGGTTCATAGATTGATCTTCCCTAAAATGCAGCAAGAATTTTTTGAAATGCAAATTTTGACATTTATTAACTTTTATTCCAGATCTGTTTATAGACTGTAAAACTGTGCATACATTTAACTCGAAGAAGCTAAAAGGACAATGTTTAGGTGGATACTCTGTGTTATAATAAAAGTCTATTTTATTGTTTCAACAATGAAATTTTTATTATCAGAGATTTATGATATCAGCAGAGCAGTTTTTACTGCATGATTCACAGTGTTTTTATAGATGTATATTCAACAAAACAAGGAGAGAAATTGTACTGCAGTGCGCTCTCTCTCAGGAGTGCATTTCCCCATTGAAATAATGTCAGCAGTTTTCCACCTTCAAAGCCCTATGTTTTCAAATCAATTAACAATTCTAATTGTGCAAGAACAGTTGTTCACTTAGCTTGGCAAACGGGACAGGAAACATTACTTCCTTTCTTTGCCTAAAATGAAGACTTTAATCTTCAGAACCATATTTAACATAAAAAACACACAACTGAAAAGTTATACAGTTTGAAACTCAACCCGTTGGTCTGTGTCGGCTGTCTTTCTGTGGGGCCTACATTTATTTCCTAGTCTTTTTCAAGCCCAGAGTAATAACAGTTTTACATCTTGCTGTGGACAAACCGTCCTCAGTTTCATTTAGACTTTTCTTTTCATCAGATATTTATCTAGCCCGGCAGTTGTAAGAGTTATTACTTTTCTGAGGTAGCAAGCCAAACATTGGTTCTGACCTGTCTTGTGACACTCGAATGCAGATCTGTATCTGCAGGTTAGAAACAGCTGACACGGCAGCGTGGGGAGCCAGGGCTGCTGTTCCACTTAAAGTCCTAATGTCATTTCCACTTAAAAAAAATTTTATTGGGATTAAAGTGCAGCTTGTAAGATATTGAACAATGTGGTTCATAAAACAAGGAACACATGCAATCTTATAAGACGTTATTAAATATGTACAGTTTAACCTTTTCTTTTTTTACAAATGTATATTTGAGTTATAGCTCCTAATGTCTGTCCATATTTATAAAGCACATAAATGCTAAGATTAGAGGAGGCGATCTTCAGGACTTCGGCTTCAGTGGAAAAGGGTGCTTTCTTATGTTTTCAGTAGCTTCCGAGATTATTCAAATATATACTTTCAGAAAGACAGCTTGTATTCTAGAATGATTAAAGGCTCTCCAACAAAAGAAGGATTTTTTGATTCACTTTCTCACCCGTTTTTAATCTGGTGTACTCCTTTGGATGAGTTCCAGTGTGAAGGACCCAGGGCTCACGATTTCATTTGAATCTTTGATTTTCAAAGTATGCACATGCTATTTTTATCCAGCAAGAATCCTAGAATTTCTTGATCATGTTTTCTACCATATTCTGCCATTGCAGGTAAACATGTAGGCTCTTCAGGTCCCTC
Organism: Neophocaena asiaeorientalis asiaeorientalis; assembly: GCF_003031525.2. NCBI lineage: Eukaryota > Metazoa > Chordata > Mammalia > Artiodactyla > Phocoenidae > Neophocaena > Neophocaena asiaeorientalis. The sequence goes on along the minus strand of NW_020174046.1, from coordinate 1,611,382 downwards.
AAATAAAAATGAAAATGTAATCTTGGCATTCTCAGCCAGATCAGATTTGCAGGAAAACTGTACATAACCGGGCCAACTGTGTGTGGACTCTGTTCTCTCGATGGAACTGCAGCAGCTGATTGAAAAGTAAGGATGCAGTCCCTGGCTGCTCTGGTTTAACACAGAAGTGCAAAATCACATTTTGGTCAGGTGAATTTCAAATGCTTCTGAATATAGTTCAAGATCGTCAGGCAAAATCCCTTGGGCCAACGAAGAGTAGAGAATTCCGAGGCAGCGTAATGGATAATATAGGATACCTCCATGCGTATTTTCTCCTAAACAACAAAAATCAATAATAGGCAAAGAAATTTTGTGCATATGTGTTATTTTCTCATTGTAGTATAAATGAACAGAAATTAGTATTTTAAGCATGTTTATGTTTTTGAGAGGAAATAGGTTTTGTGTCATCACATACTTATATAACGTGGTCATATCCCCCCCAACCTTCAAAATCTTATTCAAACGCTACCTCATTCCTGAAGATTTCCCCTATCTCTGCCAAGTGAGGAATGAACGCTCTCTCCTTTCTGTATTCATACTGTATTCATACAGTACTGTTTAGAAATCACTCTAATTGTACTTACCCCTTCTGACTTTAATATGTTATTTAATTAATACTTTATTCCTGCTTGTGTACTATGCCGATTACACTGTGAGTACTACGAGGAGGCAGACTATGTTTTATGCAAGATATGCCCTCCCTTGAGCCAGGCATGTGGACAAAGTGTGACGTATAATAAAACACTAAATGACTGGGGTAGACGTAGGTGGTAACACAGGGTTAACATAGGGCAGGCTTTCTTAACCTTATCACTACGGACATTTGACGTCTGATAATTCCTTTTGTGGAGTTTGTCCTGGGCACTGTGTGATGTTTAGCAGCATCCCTGGTCTCTCTACTCACTTGAGGACCACTTCCTTAAGTTGCAACAACTAAAAAAAGTCTCCAGACATTGCCAAAGGTCTCCTGGGGGGCAGAACATCACTCCCTCTCCTTCCCCCACCCCATGTTGAGAAACACTTATATGCATGATAACATCTAAAATGCCAAAAGAAAGGCTAGTACAGTATTTCTGAAGGAAGCCATAAATTAGCAACCCAAACAATCTACATAATATTTAACCCTACCAAATCACCTCATTGACTACACTCACAAATCCTCATGACTGTATCTTTTCCTCCCCTGCACCATCCTAGTTTCCCATTAACACATTAATTTGCACAGATTGGTGCTAAAATGTGTCTGCTTCACAGTCAGGTGCTATGAGCTTTATGCCCACATTCACTGAGTTTGGTTCGGCTAGGTAGCCTAGTCAATGTTGTACCAAGATGATACCTATTTCAAAGGGGAACTGAAATTGAGCTGTGTAGATTTCATGGAGTTTTATTGCATTATCTATATTGTCTCGATTTTGACCTGAGTATGTCCTATTCTAGAGTGTTGTTAACACTGAGAAGATATTAAAGAAAGAAATGTGTGGAGATTTCAACAAAGGAATTGTATCTGGGGAGAAAAACTAAGACAAAGAGAATTCAGGAGGAAGGAAGAAATGGAAAATGTCTCATCAATAAAAATTAATCATGCTTTGTGTGTCCTCCGTGGTTTTTTTTTTCACAGTTTCTCTCTAGCTTGAGCCATGGGCTTTTTTTTTTTTTTTTTTTTTTTTTTTTT
>NW_020174046.1:1558216-1609610 GCF_003031525.2 Neophocaena asiaeorientalis asiaeorientalis | reverse complement strand
TTTTTTTGTGGTACGCGGGCCTCTCACTGTTGTGGCTTCTCCCGTTGCGGAGCACAGACTCCGGATGCGCAGGCTCAGCGGCCATGGCTCACGAGCCCAGCCGCTTCGTGGCATGTGGGATCTTCCCGGACTGGGGCACGAACCCGTGTCCCCTGCATCGGCAGGCGGACTCTCAACCACTGCGCCACCAGGGAAGCCCGAGCCATGGGCTTTTATCATTCTCTCAGCCTTCTTACCAAGCCAAACTCTTGTCTCTCTCCCTCCTTGATAACTTTTAATCCCACTATTATTGCTATTATTATTTAATCACAATATTCTAAAATATCATCATATCATGCCTACTTCCAGAAAGGAATCATATGATTTTAAAATGGGAAAATAAAAATGGAAGTTGCAGCAATAAATATAAGAAGGGTAAATGTAACAAAAACCTGTTATAGCTGTTCAAAGTTATTTAATCATTCATTCATTTTCCTTTAACCAATAAAAATTTGGAGACAGTTTAAAAATGGCTTATACAGACATTAACAGTATAGTCAGATGTACTACAGTAGACTTAATAGGGGAAGTATAGCAAAGGCAAAGAAAAGAGGAGTGAAACAGATCCAGCAGACATTACTAAACAAAAGGTACCCCATTAAGCCTTATGTACTTACTAGAGATGGGGCACAAAATTGTCTTCGAGCTTTCCTGCAGGTAATGTGAAGAGGGAAACATGATGGGTTGAGTCAGTATCCATTAGATAAAAAACAAACCGTTGTTTAAGAAAGGCAGAATGAGGGCTTCCCAGGTGGAGCAGTGGTTGGGAATCCGCCTGCCAATTCAGGGGACGTGGGTTCGATCCCTGGTCTGGGAGGGTCCCACGTGCTGCAGAGCAGCTAGGCCTGTGCACCACAACTGCTAAGCCCACGTGCTCCTAGAGCCCGAGCTCCGCAACAAGAGAGGCCACCGCGGTGAGGTGCACGGCAATGAGGAGTGGCCCCGGCTCCCCGCAACTAGAGAAAGCCTGCAGGCAACAATGAAGACCCAAATCAGCCAAAGATAAAATAAATATTTTTTTTAAAAAAAAGAAAGGCAGAATGATATTTTATCCTGATATCAGAAAAACACTTTTCCTTTTGGAGGGTGAGCTAGTTATAACAATAAAGAATAAAATTAATTTTGCACTTAAAAAAGTCACATAAAAAGGAGAACATTTTGGATTATATTGTTTTAAATACTCCCCCCAAAAGAAGAATAGAAACTTAACTGGAGGAAAAAAAATATATTTCCCTTTCACTAAATGATAGGAAAAATGTGTCACATGAATGCTCTTAAGAGAGACTTTGGGGCTTCCCTGGTGGCGCAGTGGTTGGGAGTCCGCCTGCCGATGCAGGGGACACGGGTTCGTGCCCCGGTCCGGGAGGATCCCACGTGCCGCGGAGCGGCTGGGCCCGTGGGCCGTGGCCGCTGAGCCTGCGCGTCCGGAGCCTGTGCTCCGCAGCGGGAGGGGCCACGGCAGTGAGAGGCCCGCGTACCGCAAAAAAAAAAAAAAAAAAAAAGAGAGACTTTGGGTTACGTGATGTTTAACATCTTCCACTAGCTTTTGCAAAAACTACAGAGTGGCTCTCCAAATGGATGAATGACTATTCTTCAGAAATGACCTTTTATAAAAGCTGGGGGCATAAAATTAAATCATAACTCAGTGAAGGCATTTTTCCAGAAAATAAGATAATATAGTCCAGGTATATTACTTTCAGATGCCCTCACCTAGGTCAGTAATAGCATTTAGAGAACTTTGGAGGAATAGAAAGTTAACATTATTTAGACCAATGGTCCTTAAATATTTTCTGCCCCAATCAGTGCTGATAATCCAACAGGCAGAGCATAGGAGAAAGAGGGAGAGAAAAAAGAAGAAAAATCTGAAAAGATACTCTTTCAATTTCTATAAACATGTATATTCTGTCATTCTGAACAGTTTCATTTTTTATTTAGATTAGTAAGATTATTTTAATTTTGAGCTAATGGCAGTGGGGACCACAATATTTTCAATGATTTGGGGGACTCCTGTGGCCCCAACGAACCTGTGGAATAGGATTGTCTCCTGTCAGAGGGAAGAATTGGAAGCTTGGGATTAGCAGATGCAAACTAGTATATATAGGATGGATAAACAACAAAATCCTACTGTATAGCACAGGAAATTATGTTCAGTATCCTGTGATAAACCAGAATGGAAAAGAATATGAAGAAGAATATATATGCATAACTGAATTACTTTGCTGTACAACAGAAATTAACACAACATTGTAAATCAACTATACTTCAATAAAATTTTAAAATATATGTGTATATACATAAAGAACAGTAGTTCTGAAGATTTGATTCTTGACTTGGGAAGTTAGGGCTGGTGTGGGCTTGAAGAGGCAGGCCACGAGAATGAGAAAGGGTAAGGTTGGGAGGGATGAAGTCACCTTGCGTATCTGATTTTTAGCAATCAGGATAGAATCTGCAAAACTAAGGTGATCTTCAAATGCTTTACTATGCTGCTACCCTCCCTACCCACTTTATAAACACTGGTTTCCTCTCAAAAAGCAGCATCTCTACTGAGCTTTCAGCAGATAGGTTATCACAGTCAAATTAAAGCTGAATTTGCTCATGAGGGCCTCAAGTGCATATCTTCTGAGCTATTGATTAAATAAAGGTACACATCTCTTACTTACCAACTGTTCAAGTAGCAAATTAGATAAAGCTTTGGAAATTTAGGAGTTTCACCAATATTCTTGCTCAGGAAATGGAAAATTCACTGTAGGTGTGTAAAATTTTATGTCTGGAAAGGGCCATGATTCTTCTCAAAAAACTCTTACATGATTCTTCTCAAAAAATTCTTCTCAAAAAACGAATACCCTCCACTTTCTATGCCTTAAAGCATAGATAAATCTTGAACACCTTAATCACAAAAAGGAACAAAAAACAAACAAACAAAAGATCCCAATAGGTAGAAGTGATTTTGAGTATGACTTCATTCTAATTGATTTGCCTACATGAGTCAATTGCCAAATTCACCCTTTGGTAGTGAACTGGAATCCTCTATGGGGATCAGAACCTAGGATTTAGAAACTCACAAACCTAGCTAGAATCTTTTCTTAGATAGGAATGCAGTGTGTTCCTATTTATTATTTCATCTTCTCTACACTGAGTAAAGCAGGAATATCAAATCAGGAAAAACTGTCCTGGAATAAATACTGGAAGAAGGTGGACAGATTTTGTGATTCTTGTCACCATACTGAGTCTTATTTTCATACCACCCTTATACATGAATTCATGCTTGCATGTATAATTGAATAACCCCATATTGCTGTTAAGTACTTTTGAAGTACTTAACACTTCAAAAGTCAGAATTAATGCTGAATTTTAAATGAACAGTATTAATAAAGCAATTATCATTTCCATACTATGGATGAATCCAATGATCACATTTATATTAATATCTGCTACTCACTGTTTTTTCCTGACAGGAAAGCTTTATCTGGCAAAAATAAAGGAATTAAATAATTACTATATCTGTTCTCTATTCACGGCTGTGGTCTTATTACAATGTATTTTCTCACAAGTATCAAAGTTGGAAAGGAAAGACTGACACAATCTCTATGAGGACAGGAAGTATGGAAGAAGAACTTGTGATTTCAGTTTGTTTTAAAGAAAGTGTCCATATTTTCTGTGCCAGTCTCATTTCCCTGTTTTTGCCTCCTTTTGCTAAGTTCCTGCCTCTTCTCTACGCAGGTGATTTCTGACATCTCTTTCCCTGATGAGAGTGGAAGCTTGTGGTTTTCCAACACCCATTCTGATCCTGAACACGTCTGCCTGCACTTCTGAATTGGACTCTGGTCCAGTCCTCCCAGATTAGTGAGTCCTCTCATGATGTTTCCATGACCTCTATAAATCTAGAGTTGTGGTGAAGACCCCTTTCTTTGGGAGGGCTTTACTTGGGGCTGAAGCTAAACTCTCTCTCATCTCTTCCTCCTTTCCCAGATTCCACCCCTCCTCACATCTACAAGCCACACTGGCTAACTCCTTCCTGAGAAGAGACATTATCGAGGAAGTGGGGGAAATCTCTGGACAGGGAAAAAAAGACTTAAGACAGATATGTGAAAATCAGTTGAAAATAGGATTTCCTAATTCTAGTGGAAGAGGTAGACAAGGAACTTGAGAAGATCGAGGAACGAGCTTCAGAAGACGCACAGAGTAAACACATTGGGTTATAGAGATATTGAAAGGGGTCATTTTGTCAAAACTACAGTCAGGAGTAATGACTGTAGGATTGGCAGTTATAAAAGAAATGGTTTCTTTATTGACTTACATGTATCTAGTAAACAATATTTTAAAGACAACTTTTTTATCATCTACTTTTACCTCCTGTAATGATTATTTTCTCTTTCCTTACAATATGTGTGATTGGGGAAATTCTATAAGTGAAACATGCTTTTTTCCTGCTAGGTCCAAACAAAGCATTGCAGTAACCTCTTAATAAATGTCAATTACCTTCCCTTTTCCCTGAGCCTGGAATTATGTTAATAATGTTCTCCTAAATATTTATAGACTCATAGAATGTTTGATCTAGAGAGAAATTTAGAGATAGTCTCACCAAACTCCTTTTAAGAAAGATGAAGACATTGTGGACCAAAGACTGGAAGTGGCTTGTATGAGGTTGCCCAGCAACTTCACAGTACAGACAAGACCAGAAGCCAAGTATTGGCAAGAGGGAACAGCATGAAGAAAGGCTCTGATTTGGGGAGATGACACATTCCTGGAAACTGAAAGAACTGTACTTCTAGGCTGAAGATTTAGGTAGGTGTCATATTATACAAGGTCCTAAAGGCCATATTAGGGACTTATGGAGCAATGAGAGACATAAGATGTTTAAAGAGGGATGATGACATTATGTTGGCATTTTGAGAAAGATGCATTCTTTTTTCTGTGTTATTTCCATTGAGTAATAATATCCTCTACTTCTCAAATGTCCTTACTTTCAGTTCTGGATGTGATGCTGGTCTCTGCAGTCATCTTGCAATACTCTTGTCCTGATGACAATTTCTCCCTCTGCAGCCCTTCCACCACTTCTATTTATCCTCCAAGTTAGAACTCTCTGCTTTTAGGTCATTTTCTCCATCAGTTTAAAACAGAGATAGCTTTTCTTTGCCTAGCTTCTTTACCTCTCCAGGCTTTTCTGTCTGTTCCCATTTCTTGAGTAACCATGCTTCACTTCAGAGTTTTTATTAGGCTTCATCTAGTCCTTAGACCCTTGACCAGGAATGGATAAAGCATCTAATACCTTCATTAATCAAACTCTGAAATACACACTTTTATGTGAATATCTTCCCCAGATCAGAAGATAGGGAAAATCTCTCTTTGTCTATCAGTGTAGAGCTTGCATATCTAAATTTTGTGGGCATTTACCCTGGTGCTAAGTCCTGACCTTTGCATATTTAACAACAAGGTGTTTATAGTAATAATTTTCTTTCTTTGTACACGGTTCACAGCACTTTCACCGTCACACCCTAGAAGGTTTAGATTTCATTACTTTAAATCTCTAAAGGCCCAAATGTAATACCAGGATTAGAGAGGGCAATTAGCGTTTACAGAATAGTTGCCATATAACAGACACTGTGCCATGAAGTTTCCTCATCAGGATGAGTTGAGTCAAAGTGGAATTCAGAATCTAGACTTTGGCAAAATGCATGAGCTGGTGATCCTTCTAAGTATCTTCTTATGAAATAAGTACACAATGGAACTTTTGTATTTTGGGTGAAGGGATGGAGGTGGGGATAAGGAAAGTGGGAAGAGAGAAGGAGGAAATGGATGATGTTTGGGGAATGCATGGACCCCCTCCTCTATTAGCTGGAGAAACTTGTTCTGTGGCTTAAAGAAGAGGTGGTTTAGAAACAATACATGCAGAAATTGTACTTGAGAAAGTAATTTTATTCTGGGCGGGAAACAAAAGCCTGCTTCAGAGGCTTGCATAATAAAGTATGGCCCTAAACTGGGAAGAAAACTATTTGCTTCCCAACTCTATCACAAACCATAGTGGCTGGAGAGTTTGGGAAAGCTACTAGCTGAGGAGGGCGGGGTCTGGAAGACAAATCCTCTGAACGAAAGGAGGAAGAAGAGGTCATGATGAGGTTCCATGGCAAGAACATGATGTAAGACAGAGATGGAGCACACATAAATGACTGAGAGGACATTGAGGAAAGACTCTGGTCATGTAGGTGGGCTCCAGTAGGCATAAATTTTAATACTATCTCCAAGAAATAGGATCAGGTGACATATATACATCACCATTTAATTCCTTAAAGGGTCTTTTGAAAATAGGTTTATTATCCTCATTTCCAGATGAGGAAATAAATACTCAGATTAAATAGTTTCTCAAGGTCGCACAGTTCATCAAAGGTGGTCCTGGGATTCTAACTCCAAGCCTTGGTAATACCCCACACTGATATTCCTTAGGACCATACACATTGCCTCCTGAGTGCTTGGTACTTGCTTTCTTATTGGTTGAATATTCCAGGTAGTGGTACCCAGAATAAAGGGTACCCAACAGCTCAGAATATTTATTTATTCATTCATTTATCTGCTGAAGGGCATCATAGAATCGCTGGAAGAGTGTAGGCTTTGAAGGCAGGCATACCTGAGCTTAGATCCCAGCGGTGCCATTTACTAGATATAAGTTTTTGTGAAAATTACTTTTCCTCTGTGAGCTTTGGTTTCCTTGTCTGTAAGTGGGAATAATAATACATTCTTTGAATACTGCTGTGAGGCATAAATGAGTTGATAAACCTATATAGCTCATGTTACAGTCCCTAGGACATAGTAGGTTCTCACTTAATGATAGCTGCTTTTATTATTGGCAGTTCCTGAAGTTTTGCCTGAGCTCCTTGTATCCACGAGAGAAACCATGTGGAACACGTCAGGGCAGAATACCGGCAGATCGAGTGTGGGTGCTGTCAGTTCTTACTGCATTTTACATTTTTCCCTAGCATATCTTTTTTATTTTTGCTTCCATATATGAAATAACATATGGGAGTACATTGTCTTGACTCCTCCTGCTAAGAACCAAACTATCACTTATTTTTTCTGTAAAAGGAAGGGAATGGTATGACCTGCATCTTTTCTCTTTGGCAAGTACCCACATTGCATGTTTATCAACATTTCAGAGTTCTTTCTTAAAGCACCTCATTCTGTAGCTAGCAAACATGTTTCTTTCACTTGAAAGGGTATCAAAAAGGCATTTCTGTATAAAATTCACTGAGTTTTTCTTAACTGGGCATTGTCATGACACCATATGGCCGTAAATGATTTAGTTTTTCATGAAAAATGGTTTTAAATCAAAAATGAAACCTGCTAAAAAGAATTTGCATACTTGATGAAAAATAAAGGCAATCAAATGTTTAATCTGGCTGTGAGAAATGTACTGGGGTTTCATAAGCAGCCCTTACATAATAAGGAAATACATTTTCATTATGATTGTTGCATTACCAGTGTTATGGAAACTTGGCCTCTTTAGAAAGTGATACAGAAAACCAGAGCATAAATGGTGTTCACCTTAAGATTCAAACAAATCTGGCACATTTGGAAAATTGTGAAGTAAGACCTGTCCCGATCCATGTAAATGAGGAGCTTAGTGGGAAAACACTTAGACTCAGGGAAGAAATGGAGCAGTGAGCGGACTGGAAAGAGAGGAGATAGTCTGATCATAGCACTGTGCACGTCGTTAATAGGGACCAGGAAGATACATCTGTGTATAACATTAGAGCAAGCACACACTTAAAGAAGCGTTTCACTAAAATCTCTGTGGGAAATTGAAAATGAGAGGACTCAGCAACAATGAAAGCCGTAGTGCTGGCAGACTTGGAAAAAGCCATCTTGGTCCAGATGCTGAATGGCAACAGCAGCAGTGCAGGTGCCTTGGAAAGCATCAGCTGACAAAGGACATGCCATCCCCAGAAAGGAGCGCAAGAGGAAAATGGTCACCACCGCCTGGCAGCAGGTAAACAGAAGAATCAGGAAGTGGAGTTCGCATGAAACACCCACTGGGAACTCTTAGAAATATTTAGGAAGAGTTTGAGGTGGTTGGAGTTCCTAAGGAATGGATGCAGTGGAGAAAGAAACTACAGTAGTGACTCTAGCTTTACCCCAAGTGGGTATCATAACTTACGTGTTAAATTTCTTCCTGCTTAAATAAACTAATAAATAATGCCATGAAAAGCAATCCCTGGCTGTGAACTTTCTTTAACTGGTACAATGCATATCAAAGAGTATCTTAAAGTTTGTTGTGCCACTACCTTGGATTGGTATTGAAGAGACAACATTGAGAAAACACCATAAAAGGGAAAAGTAGAAATAAAAGTACAAGCATCTCCATATTAATTGTTGCAAATGCTAACCAACTGGGAAAAAAAGATTATTCTCAATTTACTGCATCGATTGGATAACATCTGCTCCTTGCAATGAGGTTTCATTCTGTGTCATTCAAGAGGCGGCTGTGGATGATTCCATCCTGAGGAATTTTTCAGACTTCAGCCATCCTAGAGTAGATTCTAAGCACCCTGCACAGCCACACAGGATCTCAGGAAAGAGAGATTATTTCTGAGTCAGCGTCTACAGCTTCACAGCCTACATTTAAAAGAACTGGTCAAAATATTACATCCTTCCCTCACATAAATAATAATTTTGTTTGTGTCTAATGCCTATTTTTCTTCAAGTTGTTTCAGTTTGGAGGTCCTTTAGATCTAAAGACATATCAAGACTTGAATGACCACACAGGGAATGTGTTGACCATTAAGGGTCTCTGGAAGAGCTGAAGGTGACACAACTGTATTTAATGAGAGACACAACCAAGGAGTCAGACTGGTGTCCTCAGCTTGTGATCAAAAACGTGTGAAGCCCAAGTGACACCAACTCCAAGGCTTGGTGCAAGAGCATCTTCTTGCTGAATTCTCTGTGACCAGTTGCACCTTTGGAGAGGCTTCTCAAAAACTATTATAGATTCATGATTAGGAGTTGATGTGCTTCAGCCAGGCTTCCTGAGTTTATATCCTGGGTTCTCTACTCCCTTTCTGGGTAAATTTGGGTAAATTATACAAACCCCTCCAAACCTCAGTTTCTGCACCCTTCAAATGGAGTCACACTACTACCTATGTGGTAGCGTTTCAGTGAAGGTTGAATAAGTGTTTGACATATTTTAAGCAATTAATATCTGTAGGCTGTTAATATTTTGTTATAGAAACCAGAATAGACTTCATAGCTATTCCAAAATCAGATATAACCATGAAGAAAAATTTGAATAGAAAATTATAACATAAAAAAACCCATGATCATCTATAAGTGCTTTTACCTGAGATAGGATTAATGGTGACAAAAAATAATTTGTGTATCAAGCTATAGAGGTCATAGAAATTCTTTACGTATTATCACATTTGAGAATTATAATTACAGATGGATATACATGGGATTATTGAGGCTAAGTGCAGGGATTGAAACCACACAGTTTTTAAGTGGCAGAGTTGAAAACTGCACTGAGAGTTTCTAACTCCAAAGCCAGTGTTTTCCATTTCATTATTCACCCTCTTAAATTAATCTTTTAAAGTTGGATACTTGCAGGATTTGAACCATCATTGAAAGATGTACTTTGTATCAATAAGTATTTTCAACACATCTGCTTTTACTCAGACCTTGTGGCTTTTCTAGTATTGGCACATAAAAAGTTGTCACCAATGCCAAAGTTATAGGAAGTTCATGACACTGTGATTTCTGGGGCCAATAGTTAAAATGTCACTCAGGGTAGGCTGAAGAGTTGGCTGGTTCAGGGAACCTGGGAGCAGGGTAAAGACTGAATCTGTCAGGACTCATGTTATTTCAGAAAAGTATAGCAAAAATTATAGTCTAATCAAAAATAGTTTCAAGGTTAAAAAAAAAAAGACAACAAAAAAAACTAAGGAAACATTGTGGCTAAATGTAAGGTGCCATCCTGAATGGGATCCTCGAACAGAAAAAAAGGAGATTAGGAAAGAACTAGTAAAACGTACCAGTGTTGGTTTCTGTCCTTTGGCAAGTGCATCATCATCATGTAAAATGATGCCGTTGGGGGAAACTGGATGAGGGATACGTATGACTGCTCTGTATCATCTTTGCAACTGTTCTATCTTTGTAACTGTTCTGTAAATCTAAAATTATTCCCAATTCCAAAGTAAAAACGTTATTAAAATTGAAAAAAAATCCCTTTGATGGGGTCTGAGATAAATGAATTCTGCATAATCCAGGTAATGGTAAAAAAAAACTTCAGAGTACTCCCTCTTTTTAAAATTTCTATTCAATATTAGGGTCACAGAAAGTTATCCTTGAATCATCCTTTCCCCCCACATACACTTTTTATGATTTGCCTTCTGAATCTCTGACTTGCCTTGATCTATCTTCTGAAAATGGAAAAGTAATCAGAGATGCTTGTGATTTTCGATGGAGGCTCTGAGTACCTCCACATAAGTGTTTCTTGGACTGTTGCTAGTACACCCATGGAGTAATCACTCACGGAGTGCCTACTGTTTCCCAAGCACAGTTTTAGGTGCTGGGGACACAAACAGAAGCAAAATAAAATCTTTGACCTTAAGAAGGACTTGCTCTAGTTGGGTAAGTAGTTACAGAACAGAGGATGACAATACATAGAGATGTAGAAAGGATATGAGGGGAGCCTAGAAAAGGAGAACAGATGCCTCATACAGTCTGAAGGAGAAGGTCAAGGTGAAGATCCTGGTGGAAGCTACCTCTGAACTGACTCTTAATATAGTGTTTCCAGGAGGGAGGACGATCACTGAGGAGGTGGGCAGGGAAGAGAAAATCTACAGGCAGTGGACAGTGCATCCAGGGCATTCTGATAAGAAAAATCAGGTGCTTGCTGGCACTGGAGTGTGGAGAAGGAGACAGAGAACAACAGGCAATAAAGCTACTGGGACAAGCAACACCCTAAAGCTGGAGGAGTTTACATGCGATGGTGTGCAGTTTAGATTTGACTTTTTAGGAAAGGGAGCAGGCTTCACCTCTGGTAACTAACTTCAAACCTAGTTATCATTCTCAACCATTTTTTTTCAGTCTTCATAATCTATTTAATCTTAATATAAAGCATCCTTATTGCTGCATACTGGTTTTGGAGATCCAGATAGAGCAAATCTGGTTAAGGACATAGGATTTAGAGTAATAATCTACCTGTTCATAGGTCTCTTCTCTACCATCTCTGCCTTTCATCTGGTTGGACCTCTATTTTCTCATCTGTAGAATGGGGGTTATAATAATACAATCTATTTCATTTAGTCATTGGGGTGGGGGGATTAAGTGAGATACAGTGCATGGTATGGAGAAAGCACTCAGGCTTTCCCATGACATCATGGGGTGCATCACATGACTGAGCAGTTAGAGGGTGCACGCCAGAGCCAAGGTATCCTGGCTTTGTCACTTACTGATTGTGTGACCTTGAGCAAATTTCTTAACTCTCTGTACCTAAATCTCCTTCAGTAAAACGAGCATCATTTTGCTTTAAGTGTTGGATGCACAAATATTTGTAGAGTGCTGAGATCAGTGCCTGACACATAGGTTGGTTATGAGCTGATTATATGAATTTATGCACAGAGTAAGTACTTACAAACTGTTAGCTATTATTTTCATTAAAAAAATTTTATTGAAGTGTAGTTAATTTACAATGTGTTAGTTTCAGGCATATACATTCAGTTATACATACATATAATCTATTCTTTTTCAGATTCTTTTCCCTTATAGGTTATTACAAAATATTGAGTATAGTTCCCTGTGCTATACAGTAGGGCCTTGTTGGTTATCTATTTTATATATAGTAGTGTGTATATGTTTTAATCCCAAAGTTCTAATTTATCCCTCCCCGTCCTTCCCCTTCGATAACAGTAATTTTCATTTCTCTGTCTGTGGGTCCATTTCTGTTTTGTAGCTATTTTTATTATGACCTGAGACTAGAGCCTAATGCCCTTGGCCAGCTCAGGTAAGGAATGAAGGCCTAACCATGAGGTCTGCCACAAAACTATTAGGAAAGCAGTTTTTGGGTTTTGTGGGTTTTGGCTCAGGCCTACCAGCAGAGGTCGTCAATTACCTCCTAGCCCTGCTATTGTTGACCCTTGTTAAAAGTAAGAACAAAAAAATGTATCTAAAGAAAAATACAAGCAATTTACCGCAAATCTCCCAAAGTTTCATTCTGATTTTAAGAGAGCTTTGTGGAGTCTGAGAGTTTGACTACTTCTGCTCCAGAACCCTTCATTTATGTCTTAGTAGGATTTTATATCAGTTATCCTAACAGGAGAAGGCACTCCAGTTTTGAAGCACAGTTATGTTATAGGATCACAAATGGCTCAGATGTATATATATATATATATATATATATATATTGCATTTGTTTGCAATTGAGGTTTGAATAGATTCAGACAAAAATGAGATTAAAATAAAATTTCCCAACATATTCACATATAATTACTAACAAAGAAACCCTTTCAATTTTGTTCCTTTTATTTGGGGCCTAGCATACAGATAATTATTGCCTCGGATATTGACATGTACTGAACCATATAAAAATAATTCTTCAAAGATACACTCTACAAACCATTGGCAACATGAACAGGACTCTTGTCACAAATCCAGACTGACAGGTCATTCCTTGGCATTTTCACACAATATTGAAAATCAGCCCGAACTGGCAGGTGTAAAGTTCCTAGATTCTCACTTGACAGAATAATTCAGTACTGATAGTGTGTGACTGATAATAGGCAAAAGGTGTGCAACAGACAACAGCATCAAAAGAAAGAATATAATTTTATTCAAGAGCAGCTAAAAATATAAATATTTTTTATATTAAGTTCTCAACAACAATGCACATGGAATTCCAATAACCTAAATATAGCAGATGATCTTGAAAAAAATCTCAAAGAAAACTCAGAAAAGCCTCTCAACACATGCCTCTCCAGCTTTCTCTTCACTTCCTGGCTGGCAAATATATATGAAGGCAAAAACTTGCACGTCCGTCTTCACATAAGTGCTAGCTCCTTTATCCCTCCAACAGTGCTCACTCAAGAGATAAGCACACGACCACCTCTACAATCTCTTGCTTGCTTATGATGTTCTGTAATAATTCCAAATCAATAATGGACTTCATCTTTCTCTCTCCTTCATCAGCAAGAAGAGAGGTTAGTGCAGTAAACATTTAGAAAACTCATTTGGTGAATGAACTTCTTTTGTGACTAAGCCCCCAAAAGATCCCCTGGAGCCCCTTGATACCTCCTAATCAACAGGTGATCCAACTACCCTTAGTCGAGCTGTGTTCCCAAGAGCTTTTTACCCAATTGATCCTCCAAAGACGTATCCTACGACAGTGCTTCTCAAATTCTAACATGCATGTACATCACCTGGGTTCTTGTTAAAATGCAGGCTCTGGGGGCTTCCCTGGTGGCGCAGTGGTTGAGAGTCCGCCTGCCGATGCAGGGGACGCGGGTTCGTGCCCCGGTCCGGGAAGATGCCACATGCCGCGGAGCGGCTGGCCACGTGAGCCATGGCCGCTGAGCCTGCGCGTCCGGAGCCTCTGCTCCGCAACGGGAGAGGCCACAACAGTGAGAGGCCCGCGTACTGCGAAAAAAAAAAAAAAATGCAGGCTCTGATTCAGCATGTCTGTTACGGGGCTTGAGATTCTACATTTCCATTCAATTCCTAGGAGATACTCATGCAGCTGGTCCAAGGACCACACTTTGAGTAACAAGGCTCTAAAAGATTCAGAATAACTTCAAGATACTAGAGAAGGCATCTGCCTGAATTCTATCAACATATTTATTTGCATAATAACATGTATCCCCAATCTATTAAAACATTTTTAGTCTCAGAAAAGGGGAATGGAGTGCAACTTCTGCTTTTGGCAGATAGGTTGAACTGAAAATATGGTTATGTCTATCCTTTTCAGAGAAAAAGAGACATGTAAGGAACGACAGGATCCAAAAGAGAGAATTTTCCTGAATAATCCAGAGCCCATACCAAATGTACAGACAACAGAATTTTTCTTCCCTTTGCTGGATAAGGAAACTCTCTGCTCCAGGTTGGAAGGTGTCATGAGACAATTTCATCCCCTCCCAGATGCCACAAAGACTGACACTAATATTTATGTTGAGGTAAGTGTTTAATTTTGCAGGAATAAATTAAGGCATGAAATTAGGAATAGTTAGCATTACTTTAATTATAAATCAAATTACTTATGAAGTCATTCACAGAAAACAAGTTTTTCAAATTAAGACATTCCATTAGCAGGAAAAAACATTTCACTGCAAAATGTATTAAATATTAGGTAAACTCTCTGGATTGCCTAACGGTACCTGATATCTACCTTCTGGCTCCATTGGTCCTGAGTATCTCCAAGTCGACTGGCACATCAGGAGCTCACAAAGAAAGCTGAGGGTTCCTCATGTCTGCCAAGATTGCCATGAGGACCCCAGAGTCGCACTGTGATCATTCCTCGACGTGGCATTCTTTTGTCAATTACTTTCTCGGGTTCTATTTGTTTGTACTTGTTAATGTGTTCAATTCAATTCAGCAAACATTTATTGAGCATTATTATCAGACTCTGGGGGACATAGAGATAAATAAGGCTTGATTTCTATATTCATGGTGCTGATCACCATGTAGACTGTTTCATAAACATTATTATGTTGGAATGTATGCTACTGTTGTTGTTTTGTTTTGCTCACCCACTGGCGTGTAGCCTCCTTGAAAGCAAAGGTCTTTTCTTAAGCATCTTTGTGTCTAGTATCTGTGGAGTTCCTAGGCAGGAAATCACAGTAGGACTCCGGGAGAGATGGACACCTTTGCCACACCCACTTTCCATCATGACCACAATCTCCCCTCAGGTTTTACCTACTCATGGGGAAGCATGGCACCCAGCCCCGGGCAGTGAGGTGGAAAGAGGAACCTTGACAAAAAAGCTTCACCTTCTCTCAACCCCAGAAAAGAGTACTATTTTTTTTTAAATTTTTTTTCAGCTAACAATTAAAAAAAAATTATTTTATATCGGCACATAGTTGATTAACGATGTTGTGTTAGTTTTAGGTACACAGCAAAGTGATTCAATTATACATATACATGTATCTACCTTTTTTCAAACTTTTTTCCCATTTTGGTTATTACAGAATATTGAGCAGAGCTCCCTGTGTTATATAATAGGCCCTTGTTTGTTATCTATTTTAAATATGGTAGTGTGTACATGTCAAGAGTACCTTTAATTTAATCTTGTATTTTCTTTGCCAAAATGTGAGACATCTATATAACACACTATTCTAAAAACCTTGCAAATACTAACTTATTTAATCTGAATAATAAGACTATGAAGTAAACTCCTCTTTTAGAATGGAGCAGAATGAGTAACAGAGAGGTTAAGTAATTTGTTCAAAGTCACTCAGTCTTTTGAAGAACTGTATAGTAATGACTCAGGAATTCATCATCTGGCATTAAATTTATTGACATCAAGAAAGTCAAAAGGAAATGTAAAGCTAAATCCATCTCAAGGTATGCAAATATTTCTTGCACTCCATTCTTCCAGGTCTTTCTTACAGGAAAATTAAACTTTCCTATAAGAAATTTTTTTGAATTTGATTCCACTTTTAATACAAATTATACCTTCTGAGGACATAGGTCCAAAATCAACTGTAAATCTGCCCTGTGTAATCCTTGATGCCCTCCAATTGCCCTGTTGGTTTATGCGATTATTGGATTAATATGTGTGCCCACACTAGATGGAAGCTTCATGAGGACAGGGTGCTTATATCCCCAAGGCCAACACAATGCTCAGTCCACAGGAGAGAAGCAGGGATTTTTGTTGAAGAAAACTGAACTAACCCCCGTTTTACGAATGAGCAAACTGAAAGCAGAGAGATAAGAAATGACTTGCCCAAGCTTATGCACCTCAAATGAGATATATTGAGGAAAGCTTTGAATCTAGTTCTTTCCAACTTTGAATCCCAATTTCCACTCCATACCACATTTTATCAATACATTATCCACCCATTAATGAGAGCATTTATTTTCTGAATGGAGTCATTGCAGTATTTACGGAATGCAAGTGATACATATGAGATACTAAGATATGAATTGGAGGATATTTTGACGTATTGAAGGTTGTTGTAACATTTATATGTAGTAAATGGTCTTTTTTTTTTTTTTAACACATCCCTCATTGAAATTGTAAGAGTTTTGAAAATGCTCCCAGTCAAGAACCTCAGGCTGCAAATTTATTTAAATGTAGTAAAGTTCTTTTATTCTTTAATATGTTCTTTGCTGGTAACAGTGTTTTTCACCTAGTAGGAATGTAGTCCATATTTGAGGAACTGAATTGAAAAGAATATCTGGGAAGCAAAACCTTCCTTATGTTTAAGATATTGTTGATGGAAAAGATGTATAATGCTGAGGCTTGGGGTTGGTTGATCAGTCTGCTTTTTGATTTTATAAAGCCATTTTCATATGTGAAAATGATATTCCTAATAAGGTCATAGTAAAAAACAGCACCAGTCTTTCTATTAATGGCTTAGGAATAATTTAAATAGAAGACAGCACAGTATTACATTGTTAAACTTTATTACAGAATTATAGGAAATATGTTATTAGACTTAAAGTCTAAGCTGAAGAATTCTCCTTTGGAAGACATTTTCTGATTAGACCTGAATTGTTTTTCTATGTCACCACAAATACAATGCAAAGGCTGGTTAAAGCAATTAAAACTTTCCTTTGTTTGCAGAAAGAGATGTACCCAGATACGGCTTTTTGTTTGTAGACATCTTAATAAACACTAGCAGGCTGAAATAAAATCTGTCATCAATTATATTTTTCTCTTAGACAAACTGCCTACTTCACATACATATTAAGCAAGATTTGTTACCAAGGCTTCCTTATATTTCTATTTGTTGTTGTAAAATGGTAAATGTAGAAATAACACTAGATCTATCAATTTGATAATATAATGCAATACATCTGGCAGCTGAACAGAAAAAAAAATGTAATGACATATTTGGCAGAGTGAATGGTTTCTATTATGGGTTTTTTCTTTTTTTTAAAAAAAAACACAATTTTGCCATTTGTTGTAGACTAATGTCAAGGAATATAAAGTATTATTGGGAATGCAGAATTTAGCTTTTGTAGAACACAAATTGACTGCCATGTAAATAGAACCATCAGTTTCATTACTTGTTAAGCATTTATTTACTGAAATGCTTTGAATAGGAAAGCTTGCTGAAGGGAACCATACCTGTTTTTAGCTGTATATTGCAGAATTCTTTTTTTTTTTTTCTTTTTTTTTGTAGTACGTGGGACTCTCACTGTTGTGGCCTCTCCTATTGTGGAGCACAGGCTCCAGAAGTGCAGGCTCAACGGCCATGGCTCACAGGCCCAGCCACTCCGCGGCATGTGGGATCTTCCCAGACCAGGGCACGAACCCGTGTCCCCTGCATCGGCAGGCGGACTCTCAACCACTGCGCCACCAGGGAAGCCCCCAGAATTCTTTTATAAATTTAGTTTTCCTTCTGTTTTCATATTTACAATTTAACATTAAACTCTACTGTAGAATATTGTAAGACTAATTCTCTAGATTGTGTGGGATAATCAATTCTAAAAATGACTAGGGTAACCGAAATTTTATTTGCTTTATTATATTAATTATGAAGCCATAATTTTAAAAAAATAGACTATTTAGGAGCAGAAAAGAATATCTTCAATTAATTCATTCACTCTTATGTTCATCAAACTTTTCTTGACTGCTATGTGTCAGACTTTGGGCTGGCTTCTGGGAACATAGATATGAATGAGCCATGAGAAGCTCAGCCTTGCTGGCAAGATACACACATATAATGCATTGGATATTACAATAGAGAAGCTTGCAGTATATGCCCATGATACGTATATGAAAACAAATCAGGGTAAGACATTATAAATGATTTTAATTTCATTTCCATTTATAGGAAATAAAAAAAAAAGATAATGAGTATGAAGTAATATGTTATAATCCCTGAGCTCTTATGGCCTGGAGAGTGTTAAATTGAACTACTCAGAAAGTATTATCATAGAGCTGCCTGCATGGGGATTGGCTTGAGGCATGGGGCAAATCTTGCCCTGCATGGGGCAAATCTTCCTTGTAAATAGACTTGGAAACACCACCTCCAGTTTTCCCTGGGCCCAGGAGCATGCTAATGGAGCAGAAAGAATCCAGTCACTGATAGAGAGATGGCAAATATTAAGGACAGAAAGGCAAAGAAAGTAGCCACATTACACAAAGATTAAGAACTATACATGACCACAAGTTGGGCCTTGAAGAAGTGCACACAGAAGGATGAGAATCAAGTGAGGCCCAAGAAAACAACCCAGTTTTTGCCTAAAAGCAATCCCCTTAGACATAGCAGAAAAGGTTATGATATCCCTTCATGAGAAGAGATAAAATGTGATTTCCAGAGCTCAGTGTGCACCTTTCTTAGTTTTCTGGGTGTAATGATGTAGAAAAGTTACATAGTAATTTCAGAATATCGGTTCCCTGATTGTCGAAAGTTCTTTTGATACCTTCATAAAATCTCGAGGAACATAAACCGTCAATGTAGAGACAGACGAAAATGAGTTGACATCTTCTTGCAGTAGAGTCCAGATTTCATGTGCCAATTTGAGAAAAATCAGAAAAATGATCATCAGTACAGAATGCTGTAAAGGGCTTATTTCTATTTGAGCATGCCATACATTTCCTCTTTCATAGCAGAAAGTGAAGGAGAGATACAGAATTTATCTGATTTACTTTATCAATATACATAGTCATTCTGGAAAATTCAATTTCCCACCCAAAGTTTATGCTTAAATGAACATAAGCACAACAGAGTTATTCTGGTTATATTCTAGAGATGAAATTTCTGTCCTTTCAACAGTGTGATGGTTGAGCAGGAGGGCAGGATGGGACCAGAGGTTATGTCACACCTGTCCCACCACTGCTGGATCATGGACAGGTACATATCCCTCAACCTCAGGGTTTTTCATCTGTAAGTTGAAGCAAATAAAACTGGCACCTACCTCAGAGGCTGTGGTCAGGAGACAAAACAATAACACTATTGTTATTTTTTTGTAGTAATTTTTGAGGCAACTGGTTAAATAATATGAAGTAAGTGAAAAAAAAAAAAACTTTAAAACTGAAGTGTGCCTTTTGCTTATGAGTTGCTACTAACTAAATGTTACTACTACAGGAAAAAGTGCAGTGTTATGGTCATTTATTTGTAAAACCAGGGATAGTAGAGTTCAGTTATAAATTAGATGACATTATACATACAAACATTAGGAAAGTCCCTGGAACTTGTAGAGTATCTTAAAAGCCATTGATTTAAACTGAATATAAATTTGTTAAGAATATAATATATACATATCTTACTTCTAAATGCAGATCCCCCTAGGAGCATTCATGTCTTTGTTCATTCCCAAACTTCTTTTGGCTGTCCATCAAGATTAAACAAACAGAAGAAGTACCTCCCAGAACTTCTGCTGCCAGTGTCCATGTCCTCACTGTGAGCCACACCCACCCCATGGCCTGTGCAGAAGACCCTCCTACACTAACAGATATTATAAGAGGAGACAGACAGAGGGCAGACAGCAGAATCAAGAAGACTATAATCCTGCAGCCTGTGAAATGAAAACGACATTCACAGGTAGAGACAAAATGAAAAGGCAGAGGGCTATGTACCAGAAGAAGGAACAAGATAAAACCACAGAGAAACAACTAAATGAAGTGGAGATAGGCAACCTTCCAGAAAAAAATTCAGAATAATGTTAGTGAAGATGATCCAGGGCCTTGGAAGAAGACTGGAGGCAAAGATTGAGAAGATGCAAGAAATGTTTAACAAAAACCTAGAAGAATTAAAGAACAAATGGAGATGAACAATACAATAACTGAAATGAAAAATACACTAGAAGGAATCAATAGCAGAATAACTGAGGCAGAAGAATGGATAAGTGACCTAGAAGACAGAATGGTGGAATTAACTGCCATGGAACAGAATAATAAAAAAAGAATGAAAAGAAATGAAGACAGGGCTTCCCGGGTGGTGCAGTGGTTGAAAGTCTGCCTGCCAGTGCAGGGGACACGGGTTCGCGCCCCATTCCGGGAGGATCCCATGTGCCGCGGAGCGGCTGGGCCCATGAGCCATGGCCGCTGATTCTGCACACCTGGAGCCTGTGCTCCACAACAGGAGAGGTCACAACAGTGAGAGGACCGCGTACCGAAAAAAGAAAAAGAAATGAAGACAGCCTAAGAGACCTCTGGGACAATAATAAATACATCAACATTCACATTATAGAGGTCCCAGAAGGAGAAGACAGAGAGAGAAGGAACCCAAGAAAAAAATATTTGAAGAGATTATAGACAAAAACTTCCCTAACATGGGAAAGCAAATAGCCACCCAAGTCCAGGAAGCACAGAGAGTTCCAGGCAGGATAAACCCAAGGAAAAACACGCCAAGACACACAGTAATCAAGTTGACAAAAATTAAAGACAAAGAAAAATTATTAAAAACAACAAGGGAAAAATGACAAATAACATACAAGGGAACTCCCAAAAGGTTAACAGCTGATGTCTCAGCAGAAATTCTATGAGCCGGAAGGGAGCAGCACAATATATTTAAAGTGATGAAATGGAAGAAGCTACAACCAAGATTACTCTACCCAGCAAGGATATCATTCAGATTCGACAGAGAAATCAAAAGCTTTAAGACAAGTAAAAGCTAAGAGAATTCAGCACCACCAAACCAGCTCTACAACAAATGCTGAAGGAACTTCTCTAAGTGGGAAACACAAGAGAAAAAATGACCTACAAAAACAAACCCAAAACAATTAAGAAAATAGGAACATAATAGGAACAAACATAGTGATAATTACCTTATGTGAATGGATTAAATGATCCAACCAAAAGATATAGGCTAGCTGAATGGATACAAAAACAAGGCCCATATATATGCTGTCGACAAGAGACCCACTTCAGACCTAGGGACACATAAAGACTAAAAGTGAGGAGATGGAAAAAGATATTCCATGCAAACAGAAATCAAAAGAAAGCTGGAGTAACAATACGCATATCAGAGAAAATAGATTTTAAAATAAACAATGTTACAAGAGACAAGGAAGGACAGTATACAATGATCAAGGGATCAATAAGGCAAATGCTAACAGCTGTAAAGGAGGAAATCAACAGAAACACAATAATAGTGGGGGACTTTAACATCTCACTTACACCAATGGAAAGATCATCCAGAAAAAAAATTAATAAGGAAACACAAGCTTTAAATGACACAAGAGACCAGATAGATTTAATAGATATTTATAGGAAATTCCATTTGAAAAAAGCAGATTACCCTTTCTTCTCAAGTGCACACAGCACATTCTCCAGGATAGATCACATCTTGGGTCACAAGTCAAGCCTTGGTAAATTTAAGAAAATTGAAATCATATCAAGCATCTTTTCTGACCACAATGTTATGAGATTAGAAATAAATTACAGGGAAAAAACATAAAAAAACACAAAAACATGTAGGCTAAAAAATATGTTACTAAATAACCAAGAGATCACTAAAGAAATCAAAGAGGAAATCAAAATATACCTAGAGACAAATGACAATGAAAACATGACAATCCAAAACCTATGGGATGCAGCAAAAGCAGTTCTAGGAGGGAAGTTTATAGCAATGCAATCCTACCTCAACAAACAAGAAAAGTTTCAAACAAACAATCTAAACTTGCACCTAAAAGAACTAGAGAAAGAAGAACAAACAAAACCCAAAGTTAGTAGAAGGAAAGAAATCATAAAGATCAGAGCAGAAATAAATGAAACACAAACAAAGAAAACAATAGCAAAGATCAATAAAACTAAAAGCTGGTTCTTTGAGAAGACAAAAAAAAAAATTGATAAACCTTTAGCCAGACTCATCCAGAAAAAGAGGGAGAAGGTCAAATCAATAAAAATAGAAATGAAAAAGGAGAAGTTACAATGGACACCACAGAAATACAAAGCAGCATAAAGGACTACTACAAGCAACTTTATGCCAATAAAATGGACAACTGGGAGAAAATGGACAAATTCTTAGAAAGGTATAACCTTCCAAGACTGAACCAGGAAGAAATAGAAAATATGAACAGACCAATCACAGGTAATGAAATTGAAACTGTGATTAAAAATCTTTCAGCAAACAAAAGCCCAGGATAAGATGGCTTCACAGATGAGTTCTAGCAAACATTTAGAGAAGAGCTAACAACCATTCTTCTCAAACTCTTCCAAAAAGTTGCAGAGGAATGAGTATACCCAAGCTCAGTCTACGAGGCCACCATCACCCTGATACCAAACCAGATAAAGACACTACAGAAAAAGAAAATTACAGACGAATATCACTGATGAATATAGATTCAAAATTCCTCAACAAAATTCTAGCAAACAGAATCCAACAACACATTAAAAAGATCATACACCACGATCTAGTGGGATTTATCCCAGGGATACAAGGATTCTTCAATATATACAAATCAATCAATGTTTAACACCATATTAACAAGTTGAAAAATAAAAACCAAATGATCATATCAATAGATGCAGAAAAATCCTTCGAGGGCTTCCCTGGTGGTGCAGTAGTTGAGAGTCCGCCTGCCGATTCAGGGGACATGGGTTTATGCACTGGTCTGGGAAGATCCCACATGCCACAGAGCAGCTGGGCCCGTGAGCCATGGCCGCTGAGCCTGCACGTCCAGAGCCTGTGCTCCGCAATGGGAGAGGCCACAACAGTGAGAGGCCTGCGTACTGCAAAAAAAAAAAGCTTTCGACAAAATTCAACACCGATTTATGATAAAAACTCTCCAGAAAGTGGGCATAGAGGGAACCTATCTCAACATAATAACGGCCATATATGACAAACCCACAGCAAACATCATTCTCAATGGTGAAAAACTGAAAGCATTTCCTCTAAGATCAGGAACAAGATAAGGATGTCCACTCTCACCACTATTATTCAACCTAGTTTTGGAAGTCCTAGCCATGGCAATCAGAGAAGAAAAAGAAATAAAAGGAATACAAATTGGAAAAGAAGTAAAAGTGTCACTGTTTACAGATGACATGATACTATACATAGATAATCCTAAAGATGCCACCAGAAAACTACTAGAGCTAATCAATGAATTTGGTAAAGTTACAGGAAACAAAATTAATGCACAGAACTCTCTTGTATTCCTATACACTAACAATGAAAGATCAGAAAGAGAAATTAAGGAAACAATCCCATTCACCACTGCAACAGAAAGAATGAAATACCTAGGAATAAACCTACCTAAGGCAGTAAAAGACCTGTACTCAGAAAAGTATAAGACACAGATGAAAGAAATCAAAGATGACAAAAACAGATGGAGAGATATACCATGTTCTTGGACTGGAAGAATCAATATTGTGAAAATGACTCTACTACCCAAAGCAATCTACAGATTCAATGCAATCCCTATCAAATTACCAATGGTATGTTTTACAGAACAAGACCAGAAACTCTTAAAATTTGTATGGAGACACAAAAGACCCCCAATATCCAAAGCAATATTGAGGGAAAAAACATAGCTGGAGGAATCAGACTCCCTGACTTCAGACTATACTACAAAGCTACAGTAATCAAGACAATTTGGTACTGGCACAAAAACAGAAATATAGATCATGGAACAGAAATATAGATCAGTGGAACAGGATAGAAAGAAATATAGATTTCTTTATAAAAACAGAAATGTAGATCAATGGAACAGGATATAAAGCCCATAGATTAAACCCACACACCTTTGGTCAACTAATCTATGACAAAGGAGGCAAGGATATACAATGGAGAAAAGGCAGCTTCTTCAATAAGTTGTGCTGGGAAAACTGGACAGCTACATGTAAAAGAATGAAATTAGAACACTCCCTAACACTGTACACAAAAATAAACTCAAAATGGATTAAAGAGCTAAATATAAGACTGGACACTCTAGGGATTCCCTGGTGGCACAGTGGTTGAGAATCTGCCTGCCAATGCAGGGGACACAGGTTCAAGCCCTGGTCTGGGAAGATCCCACATGCCACGGAGCAACTAGGGCCGTGAGCCACAACTACTGAGACTGCACATCTGGAGCTTGTGCTCTGCAACAAGAGAGGCCGCGACAGTGAGAGGCCCACACACCGCGATGAAGAATGGCCCCCGCTCGCCGCAACTAGAGAAAGCCCACACACAGAAACGAAGACCCAACACAGCCACAAATAAATAAATAAATAAATAAATAAAACTTGTACTACATGCCAGATGCAGGACAAATTTAAAGGAGTAAATTATATTAAAAAAAAAAGACTGGACACTCTAAAACTCTTAGAGGAAAACATAGGAAGAACACTCTGACATAAATCACAGGAAGATCTTTTTTGATGCACCTCCTAGAGTAATGGAAATAAAAACAAAAATAAATGAATGGGACCTAATGAAACTTAAAACCTTTTTCACAGCAAAGGAAACTATAAACAAGGTGAAAAGACAACCCTCAGAATGGGAGATAATATTTGCAAATGAACCAACAGACAAAGGATTAATCTCCAAAATATATAAACAGCTCATGCAGCTCAATATTAAAAAAACAAATAACCCAATCAAAAAATGGGAAGAAGACCTAAATAGACATTTCTCCAAAGAGGACATACAGATGGCCAAGAGGCACATGAAAAGCTGCTCAACATCACTAATTATTAGGGAAATGCAAATCAAAATTACAATGAAGTATCACCTCACACTGGTTAGAATGGGCATCATCAGAAAATGTGCAAACAAATGCTTTAGCATTTGGGTGTGGAGAGAAGGGAACCCTGTTGCACTGTTGGTGGGAATGTAAATTGATACAGTCACTGTGGAGAACAGTATGGAGGTTCCTTAAAAAACTAAAAATAGAATTACCATATGACCAAGCATATATCCAGAGAAAACCATAATTCAAAAAGACACATGCACCCCAGTGTTCACTGCAGCACTATTTACAATAGCCAGGTCATTGAAGCAATTTAAATGCCCATCGACAGACAAATGGATAAAAGAAGATGTGGTACATAAACACAGTGGAATATTACTCAGCCATAAAAAAGAACGAAACTGGGTCATCTGTAGGGATGTAGATGGACCTAGAGACTGTCATACAGAGTGAAGTAAGTGAGAAAGAGAAAAACAAATACTGTATATTAATGCATATATGTGTCTAGAAAAATGGTACAGATGAACCAGTTTGCAAGGCAGAAATAGAGACACAGATGCAGAGAACAAACGTATGGACACCAAGTGGGGAAAGTGGGGTGGTGGTGGTGGTGGGATAAATTGGGAGATTGGGATTGACATGTATACACTAACATGTATAAAATAGATAACTAATAAGAACCTGTTATATAAACAAATTAAATTAAAAAACAGAAAAAAAATTTAACAAACAAACTTCTAGGAAGAAACAAACTCAATATCCATTAGAGAGAAATATGTATACAACTTATTGCCCATATAATAAAAGCACCAAACAAATGTTGAAAATTATAATGGATATGTGATAAATGTCCAAGTTGTAAAAAAAGCAGGTTAAAAAACAGTTATGTATCAACTGATCCCAGTTTCAGAGCAAGTGTGTGTGTGTGTTTGTGTGTGTGTGTGTGTGTGTGTGTGTGTGTGTTGTATTTACATATTGAAAAAACATGAAAGTTTATGCACAGAATATTAATAGTGGCTATTTCTGAAGGAAGGCTTTTACTTTCTATTTGCACTGTCTGAAAGTTTTACAATTGATTTGTCCTATATTTATAATTTTTAAAAAGCTATTTCTATTTTTTAAAGTATTTCTAAATAGACTTCTGCAAATAAATTGTCGATACAAACATTTTTACCTAGATACCATCAATAGCTACCTAAACAAGTAATAAAATTTATAGTTTGAAATTATGAAATACATAATTTTGGTTTATTTAATTTTATAAGCAACTCATTAAAGATATTTTTAAGGTTGATGGTTTGAAGAGTTTTGATTACCAATTCCATCAAAAGCCACAGACTTCTAGAAAGGTTTAGAACATTAAAGATTAACTGTTTAGTTTAGTTTATTATTTGCTAGACAAATAATAAACATATTCAGAATTTACGTGTATTATTTTTTCCCTGATTTGATCACAGACCTAATTTGATAAAGAGGTCAGTACTTGGCACATTTGAGTAAATATCAAAATGGTATTGGATATCTATAGAACTAAATTAGATGTTAAACAAATGGAAATTATAATTTAGAGAAAGAAAAGACAGGATATTTATAGCTTGTTGAGTATGATAGGAATCTTTTACTTTTTTACTGGAAAGTAATTTTTTAATTGTCTTTTTAAAAAATGTCATTTGAAATATCTAGTAAAATATTTGGTTTTTACCATAATGTGGAGATTTTAGGTAAACCCCATGAATACTGAAGGTATACTATTCTGAGTTTTCTTTGTCACAGGAAAAATTTGATAGGAATGGCAATGAAGTAATGTTGTCAATGAACGTTGGGGTTGAAGTGTGTTATCACAACTTCTGAGCCTAGACCTTCTTTTACCCTTTCAAAGAAAGTTCTTGGATTTGCAATAGTCACTACTGGGTATCACTGTAATCTGGAAAGGTAGTTACAGCTCTAAGGAGGAGTAATCAGCATTATTCTCTATAACCAAGAGAGAAAAGACATATTGTAAGAACACTGACCTTGAGAAATTTCAGCTCTCTGTGCTTTCATTTCAACATGGAACCCAAATGCAAGTCAACCATCTCATTCTGTGTAGCAGTGTTCCAGTGCCAGGTACTGAACAGACCGTGAAATTATACAATATTCTATAATATTTTATAGAGAGTTTAAGATATTTCAAGGATAATTTAGACTATAGGCAATATTTATTGTATGTAACCCCTGAATAAGATATTACTTTGCTAAGTAACTCCTTCGAAGCTCTGAGTTCCCCTTAAACAAATTCTATTCCACTCAGCAAATCATTTGCTCAACAGTGAGAATTTTATTTCTAGAATACACAACTTGTGAGTTTCTCCTACTGAAGGAAAATAGAAAGACATGGATGGGACTATTAGGAAGAGTAAAGGAATAACGGCAAACCCCACCTCAGAGGAGATGGTAGAAGGTTTTGCCTTAGGAGAGATTAAAGAAACTCATGCAACATAATCTGGACCTTTCAACTCACTCTCCATTCGTTAGAGAGAAGGGAACTGAGCTGTCTGCAGAAAAGGCTTGAGTGGTTGGGGGAGTCTGCCAGATGCTTTGGAGAAAGAATTTGAGAAATACTTTTTAGCATGTCAGGAAGGTTAAACAGAGGTTGCCCAAAGAGCTGTTAAATCTCAAGCATCACTTTGCATTTCTGGGATTTGGGAGGCATCAGTCAATACACACAAATCTTAACACTTTCTAGTTTGAAGTGCCTTTCTAGGCGTTAATAGTTAGTAGAGGACATGAGTAAGAAAAAAATCTATGAGAATGCAACTTTACTTTGAAATAAAGCAAAATAATTTATGAGTATCTTATTTAAATTTTGGAGGAGGTAGAATCAGGACTATTTCTCAGGAGCAAGACATGATAGATACTGCAGCCTCTCAGACTAGTTCTTTCAACTGCATTGGAGTCTTCTTTCTAAATTGGTGACATCCCTCCGGTTGTCCCCAGTGCCCTATCAGGCAAAAAACAGTCAACAGTTCTTCTAGCTCACAGCGTTCATTTCTGATTATTCTGCTTTGCTGTCAGTCGGTCAGGTTGGCATGGCTGTTCGTAAACATTGCCTCCGCTCATCCCTCCATCTGTTCCAACTCTCTAAAAAAGTGTCCCGAGCAGCTTATAGCCCTAGAATATTATCTTTTAAAAAAAAAAATCACAATGCAGATCTTCTTGCTGGTGGAACTGGTTTCTGACAATGACAAATTTAACTTTTCTATAGAACCAGTTTTTTTGAGAATAATAATCATAAGAACCGTTAAAAAATTTTATAACAGTATACTATTCCCCACACATGACTATGATAGACACAATTTTACATAATTTAAAATTCCCCTGATTCAATATTCAGTTTCTTTCATGTGAAATCTGTGAAAGCATGGAATCTAACAGAAAAGAAAACCCAAAATATTTATTAATGTTATTTTTTAGGCAACTCCTGTTGATTTTTCTCATTTTTTCCCCCACAGTAGTATTTCTTTTTCTTTTCAATTGTGAATATTAATTGAAGGAATTGTTTGTTAGACATACTATCAGATAATTTTGTAATAAATCTCATATAACATTGACACTGTGATTCAAACACAAATCTGGCTGAGAAGTGATGACAGTAATTCTGTTGCATATAGTAGTTGTTGTTACCAATTAATAGAGATAATCTGAAGAGTCAAGATTTGAAGAAGAAGATTTTACAATTACATTGAAAGGAATCTTCAGCTGGAATTGTTAGCATATAACTTTTTTTTTCTCCTGGGCGAATCCTACAGGTTGGATTCAATGCAGGGACTATCTCTAATTGGCTGATGTCAGTTCTGGAATTTGAATGAACACTATTATTCACTTTCCTGAGAAAGGAACACAACAAACGCCAACCTGTCTCTACCCTCCCTGAGATGTTTAGCTGAATCACTTATTCCTATGGCATGGCCCACGCTGGACGGTGGGAGCTCTGAGCTCTCCCATGTCCCAGGTAAGGCAGGGCGCTCTCTGGCTTCCTGTCAGTCAGGTGTCTTAGGGTGACTGCCTGCAACAGGGTCCTCAGCGGCAGCTTTCAGCGCTGGCTGCTCTCTGCTCAATCATCTCAGGAAACGGTACAAGATTCTTTCCAGGAACATTCCACTCTCCCACACGTGATCACACCCTCAGCAGCTGGACTCACCCCGGCAAGCATAAGGGGCTTCACAGCAAGTTGGGTTCTAAAATCTCCTGTGGGTGCTGCAACCTCTTGCTCTGTTCTTTCAAGGAATAACTCTTTAAAGGGACTTACTCAAATCCCCTAGAGCTGTGTTAAAGGAGAAAACTGTAAAATTGCGTTCATCACATCCCTAGCGGTCCCTTTTGCCGGACGTGAGGCAGGACAGGACGTCCTGTGCCTCCCCTCTGACTCAGGCTGTTTTCAGTCCTTCCATCTGCCTTCCAGGGAGAGAGGTGCTGCCATGTCACACCACTGGGTCTGGTCTGGCAGTTTCAAGCACAAGAATCTAGGATTCTAGGCTTCCCTGGTGGCGCAGTGGTTGAGAGTCTGCCTGCGGATGCAAGGGACACGGGTTCGTGCCCCGGTCCGGGAGGATCCCACATGCCGCAGAGCGGCTGGGCCCGTGAGCCATGTCCGCTGAGCCTACACGTCCGGAGCCTGTGCTCCACAATGGGAGAGGCCACAGCGGAGAGAGGCCCACGTACCGTCAAAAAAAAAAAAAAAGAATCTAGGATCCTTGGCAACCCCTACAAAGACTGGTATCCCCCACTATTCAAAGGTTCATTTTACGCCGTTTCACTTTTACGAAAGACCTACAGTAGTACTACTTGTTTTCGCTAATGAACAGAAATCTGAAGATTTTTGCTTTTATGGAAAAAAGTCGAAATGCAAAAATAGCGGTCAGCGTTGGTTTTACAGCAAGCTGTTTACTGGAAGAGCAAAGAGAGTGCAACAGCCAAGCTCCTTCCCTGAGAACTCCCCTCAGCATCTCAGCATCAAGCCTCCATAGCTTTGAATTGTGTCTGTGAGCATCTGTGCTTTATCTCGATTTATTTTGTGCATCCACTAGCATGATGTGTCCTAAGCTAATTGCTTCTTGACTTTACGGTGTTTTGACTTAGGAAAGGTTTCACAGGAACCCTCTACTTTCAGATAGTGGGGAACCTGTACCTCTTCTTTCATCCTTCTGCAGGGTCTGGGAGTACCTAGGCAAATCAGTTTGTTCCCCCTAAGGTAAATGTGCTAACCTAAGTATAATTAATAAATACTCTGGCTTCTTTAAAGTCTAGGCAATAGGAAACACATAACAATGGTTAAAAGTCTAGTTCTGAAGAAAAAGAAGTTGCTTTAGTTTGCTATTTTTATAGAAAGATAAAAACACCTGTGCTCTAGAGGTGAGTCACTCTTTTCCAGCTTAAGTGGTTCTGGACAAGTTCAAGCAAAGAGGAGCAGAGCTTTACAGTAGAACCTCCCTACTGTCAGCAGTTGCACTCCCAGACTTTCAGTCTGGCAGGCAGGTATACCTTCAGGAAATCAAAGGCATTTGTCAATCTCCCAATGTATATTTTTCTCTTCTTAATCACTTGTTGAGGGACTGCTACCTGTAAAGATGAGTATTCCATTTTAAAGTGTATGAAGAGGGGCTCAAGAGTGCTTTTATATTTATGAATTTCTCTATTTGCAGAGAGGTGGACCTCTCTGTGAATGATGAGTGGATTATGTCTCTTCTTCAGTGCATTTCCCCAAAGTGAAGTTTTCCCATTTTTTAGGTTAATTATTTTAAGTTTTTTGCAGTTTTAACACTGCAACATTTTGAGCTTCAGTGAAAGGCACCACTTCCTGGAAGGAAACCCCGAATTAGAGCCGTGCTCTTTCCTCTTTTGAAAAGTTGACAGGTGGCAATATCCAGTGTCAAAAGGGCATTGTTGGGGATAAATGAAATAATACACTTGACAACACCAGAAAAACACCGGACTCACAGTGATGGTAGAAATTGTAACTGGATCTGAGTGTTATTCCTTTAGTCTGTAAAAGGAACAGAAGTTAAATATTTTCTTATACCAATATAAATACTCTGTAGCAAGCATGCACTAAAATGTTGATGAACCTCAAAGACTGACACCACATCTGTACACACATTCTATTAAAGGATAAAAGAAGGAGGGGCTAGTTTCACTACATTCTCTCTAGAGGATCCCAAATTCTTACTTTTTTCCATTGTGTGTCAGAATTCCCACTATCATTATTCTGCTCTTTGTTTTTCATTTTCTTTTCTCTTCCCCAGGGCAAATGACTCAGCTAAAAGATTGAAACAAGTTAAAAATATACTAGCTCAGAAATACTGGTGATAACATTTCTACCTCCTATGGCTAGATGTTTCTCAGGGAATCCCTAAACCCGGAGGAAACGTCTTGATAAAGGAATACACATGGGGGGTGTATGTGTACAAACAATTATTCCAGGTCAATAGACTTATGATGTGTAGGAGTCTAGACTCTATACAGAGTCACATACCCCATGGAATAGAAGAAAAAATGAAATACAAGTGGTGAGATTATGATAGCAGGAATTCTTGGGTAAACCAACTTTTAAAAATATTTGCAGACTATTTACAATAAGCTAACAGTAAATCTATCTAGGTATACTCTTTCATCTTCCATTGTAATGGTCAATATAAAATGTGGCAAATCAATCAATATGGATATGACTATGCATATATGAATGTAGCATACACACATAGGAAAATGACACAGTTCCTGTTGGGTCACTAACAGCTGTAATATAACTTTAACCTTTTCAAAAAGGGGCGCTTCAGTGTTCAGAAATATTACATAGAGACATCTCCACAGTAGATTTTTATTATGTATAACAACTGCGGCTTATGATTCCATTTCAATGCCTGTTCTCTGTGACTGCACCTGGTGACAAATTTGTTACACAATCTCAGTGGAGAATTTCATGAAGTCTTTGCAATAGATAGCCAAGCCTTTTATCTTCTTTTTTTAAAAACATACGGCATCCTTGTGAATTCATTTAACTATTACCACTTTGGGTAACAGACACATGTGGCACTAAATCTGGCCTTAGCACTCTTATTTGATAAACTATAAATATTGTAGTTATTTTGCAGCATGAATTTTCTTTGAGGTATTTTTCCTGGTTTGTTCAACTCAGCAACTATCCTCAGGGACCAAGGACCATCCTTGATAATAACTACTTCAATTCAGTTTCAAATAACCATTGTAATAAATCATAGCACTAATTGGCTAAGGAATTTAGACTCCAGTGTAAACGTGTGGTTGAGATTTTGTGCCCGTATGTCACACAGAAAGATAGAAGAGATCCATTCTGGCTGGGAACTAAATAGAGCAATAGGTGACCAATACAAGACCCAGCCCAGCTGTTGTTTTACTTTTGATTTCCCAATTCAGCTTCTGGCAGTTACTACAGTGAGCCTCTATTGTTTATCTTCAGGTAGTATGATTATAACTGTCTTCCATTCCATGAAGGGGAAATCATTCTTCTCTTATAGACCAAGCAAGCACCATTGGCCTTGGTCCCATCTCCCTGTCTCGGTCTCCCTTTGAGAAACAGGCCTAGGCCTGGTAAAAATTCATTTACAAATGAAACAAATAGGTCAGGTTACTATTGGGTAAGACCAGACACAATTTCTCCATGAAGGAAAATATTTCAAATGGATATCATCTTACTAGTTGAAGTGTGGCAGCCCAGTTTTAGGATGGTGGCTTGGCAGAAAAGAAGAGCAAATCTTATTGACTATTTCTTTCTACTACACTATACTGACTATATACTTGCTACTTTGCATTTTATATTACTTATATTTTCCTTCTATTACTTTCTTCCTAGTTTAAGAAAAATTGGTGTTAATTTAAATCATAAAAATGTTGTTGTGGTTAGTAAAATATAAAGACCGAGTTATAATTTATTATTGAATTTTTTACTTATTCTTTTCATTATTGGTGAGTATACCAAATACCAAATCCTAAAAGGTGGGTAAGAGTATCAGTTTTTCTTAGTAAACTGTTACTGAATACTGATAAATCCTCTTTGGCCCAATGGTCTCTCAGAAAAGGAAGAACATAAAATGCATTGTCAGAAAAAAATCTGTTTTGTTTCTAACCAGCATATCTGTGAAAGCAGAAATGGACTTCTAGAGGCTTTCTAGAAGCCTGACCTCTGATTTGTGAATCAGAGAATTAGGCTGAATAATCCAAAGTAACATTTCAATGCTACAAAATCTTCTCATAAGTGTATAACAAATCCACATCTTCTATATCTGCTATTGAGAAAGGAAGTTCAAATTTGTTGAACCCTCATTATTATAGGTTTGAATGGCTTCTCCTCCTGAAGCCGGATCTGCATGATTATGCTGCCATGCACCAGTCGAGTTGGGCTGAATGCTGCCCCCCCTGGAAGCCTAATTGACAATTCTGTTGCCCTTCTCTGACTATTTAAGAAGAGTTGTGAGGTCAATGCCAATGATACTCCTTCGAGGCATAAATGCCGTCTAGCAGGACATTTTTTTTTTAATCTGTTCTTTTAGAAAGCTCTCGTGTCAAAGAGTTAAAAATAAAATGTTTTACAGGAGAGAGGGAATCTGACAACACTGCTGACCCACATTTCAGAAGGAAAATGAGAAATATAGGGGTCAGATCCCAGCCACTGGAAGCACAATGAACACTTATGCTGTAAATGAAGTAGTGAAATCACCCACTGGAACAAGCAATTTTCATAACCAGTACACTTCAGTAAAATGAATTTTATCATATCCTGTGACCTCTTGAAGTTCCCAAACCAAAAGTCTTCAGGGTACATTAGACTGGCAAAAAATACACAGTAAACTCAGTAAATGGCAGGATAAGAAGGACCCAAATGCCACATCTCAAAAAATTAACCCAAATAATATGCCGTGATTGATACTTGGGGAAATTTAACTTGTTAAATGATCATTTATTTTCATAGTTTTTTCTTCTTTTTTTACTGTAAGAAAATGTTTGGACATCATATTATCAAAATCTCTAAAGTGAAATATTAAGACTAGAAGATTAAACAGAAATATCAGAATCAAAATGTAGATCCAAATGTCTAATGATAAAGTAAATATTAAGGTTGAAAGAATAATAGCACATTAGTTACTGTATATATTTTAAATATTTGATTTTGTCTTCCAATATATAAGAAAACATATTTTACTTTTTTTTCACTAGACAGTTAATTATATGAAAAACATTGAGACAATGAGAAGAGTTTCAATACTTGCTCATGAATTTTAGAGAATAAATATGTATTTCAAAAGCCATTATTTTCCGGAAGTATTTGTGAAGTGCCTTATATTCAAAATATAATACATGTAACATTCTTAGTCTTTCACATTTTCTAAATTTTAAAAATGAAAGATAAGGGGTATGTTTATATAAACAAAAATACAATCTCCCTTGAGCCATTTGAATGTTTTTAAAGCATATATATACTGGAAAACTTGTCTTGGAATTAGAAGTTGAATGATATAATAAGATCCCTTTAAAACCCTGATATGGATAATGCAGTTTAATTGTAGTATAATGTCTGAATAAAAACAATAACTATCTTTTAATTTCTAATTCATAATTTAATTAAAGAGAACTACAGTAGTGACATAAAATCAGATACACCAAGCCCAAATTTCATGGATCACCGTAAAGAATTCAGCTTACTTATCATACTTTTCATAATATAACACTTTTCCTAAACTACATGAGCTATTAACTGATGCATTTTGAACAATGTAGTGTGAATATCGTCACACTACATAGACATATTTTTTTCAAGTCTAATACAGATTCACTGTTATGCCACTGTTTAATCTTATTGACATATTTTCTAGGATTATCTTTGTACAGACCTTATTTTGTACTTCAACAATGGTAGATCAAATTCCTTCAATGATAATAAAACTGAGAGTCATAAAAGAGATGGTCAATAAGTTACAGGGTTTTTTTTTTCAGCTTTCAATTCTGGGTTTTCATTCTGACAGCATTTCCCCAAGTACACTTCTGTAATTACTCAAAGAAAATGTAGTAGATGTGAGATCTTAATTTTTCAGAGGAATTTGTGGCTGTAGTTTTCTTCTCTATACGAACATGAATATTACATGATTAACAATAGCACAAGAATAATTTTATTTTGAATTTCATCTTTATAGTCTCATAAGAACTTCAACTTGCTTCAGAATTTATACCTAAGGCATGTATTAGCTAAAACTAAAAAATATATAGTCTCTACACATTATTTTATTGTTTAAATGGTCCTCATTCATGTTTCATTTCAATAATATTTCCCCAGCTTGTAAAGCTTATGTTACAGTGAGCTCCTCTTTAAATTCACAATGCATAAAACTGCCAGGTGGCCTAATAACAGAGTGCATTAACAGATTGAACTATAAATCAGATGCTTGTGTTCACGTACTGTAAAAATACCACCAATTTCTTTCAGATTATAGTTTGTACACTGATTCCTAAGAGTGATCACAAATGCTTTGGGAAATTTAAAAAGAATAAAGAGGTCATATATCCCAAACTAAAAAATAATATTACCTTCATTTTCACTTCATTATTATTTTCACCTACCTTTTACCATTGTTGTGAAATTAAGATAATAAACACAATGCCCATGAAACACTGCCTTACCAAAAGCTATTATTATTCCTATTAGTATTTAATACTATAAATCTATGCTACAAATGAATTGTTTTTGTTGAGTGATTTAATACTATGGTAAATAGTTATTCATCTCAACATTTATTGAGAACAAACAGTGGGTTATGCACTATGTTTGTTATATAAAATATAAAGTTGGAAATGCATAGAGATTACTTATCTCTTGGCTATTTAAACAATTTAAATAATTTGAGAAATAAGGGAATAAGTCACATTTCTTTTTTCAAGAGGATGACATTTTTGAAAAGCCTTTAAATTAAGAATAACATTGTGTATAGAAACCTGGACTTTTAATTCGCAGAAAGAGAAATAAAAATCAACTACTTTACCATCTAGGATATGAGGAAGGAAACTGAAAACCAAGGAGTCAATTTACTTATTCATGGTTATATATTTCAGTGGCATCAAAGCCAGAGCAGGAGACCTAAGAGCACACTGGTAAAAACTTCCCCTTGCTGAGCACATAATTGTTTACAAAGTGCATGTGTAGGCTTTATCTATCTTACAGCAATAAACCAGTAGAGTTATACTGGGACCCAGCTTTTCTACCTTAGGCACAAAGTTCTATGTACTACCTCATTACCCCATTGTTGTGTTCTTTCTATAATTTTATGGTACTTCTGTGTCCCATGAGTGACTTCATGTTAACAGAAAATATTTCACAAACTAACAGAAGCAAATAGAATTAGATTTGTGAGGCAAATTGAAATAAATATAGGGCAATTGAGATCATATATAAACTACAATTCGCTGGAAAAGGTAAAGTCAATATTACAGCCCTATGCGTGAAGGTAGTAAAACAAAAGTCCAAAAGCAGAATGAAGACTGCTTTAGGAAATCTTTCAAAAATTGTTGATTTCAAAAATCTTTTGATGAATCAGTAAAATGAATCCAAAGAACAGGTTCACATCAGAGAATAGTAGGCTAACAAGCTGCAATGATAACGTTGACATTTTAAGAAGAATCATGCTGATATAAGTAAGCCTTGAAGGAGTGAGCAGAATTTTACATGAGATTTTTAAAAATATTCATATGCATATGGCACTAAAAACTGGTGGTAGCATTTTGGTTTAACAATGAGCTCTTGCTCACATTACCTATCCTTCGTACATTTGTGGGATGCTCACTGTGGATACAGGATGGAATCGCTGATTTCAATAGCAGAAAGAACAGGGAACCTGAGGATCTCAGACCAGCAATTAAAAACTCTGGCCCAGAAATGGCTCAAGTCACTTGCACATACCACGTAATGGCCAGAAATAACAGTCATACTCAACTGCAAAAGAAATGGAGAAGTACTGATATAATGTTCTCATGGGCCTAAAAAGAAGGAAACTATGGGCAAGCATTAGAAGACTCAACCATGGCTATTAGTAAAAGTTAATTTCTCCTTCCTAGCAGTACCTCCTGGTGACACATTGAGACATTTCTGAAGCCCGTTCATTATTGAGTACATAACTGTCTGCTGAGCATTATTGTTGGCACTCTGTGGGAAGGAAATATGGGGAAAAATAGTTCTTATTCTGGTCTTCTTAGCTCCAGCAGGGTTTCTCAACCTGGACACTAATTAACATTTTGGACTAGCCTCATTTGTGGTGGCTGTCCTGTGTGTGATTGTAGGATATTTAGCAGCATCCCTGTTCTACCCATTGGATGCCAGTAGCAGTCCTCTACCTCCCCAGAATGTGACAATCAAAATACTCCTCAGACATTGCCAAATGTTTCCAGGGAGTTGGGGTGGGAGATGGAAGAGGGGAGACAGCAAAGTCCTTATTGCATAATTTATAGAGATGCAAACACAATGCATGCCAGGGTAAGTCTTGGATGTTCACATTTTGTTAGTTTGGAGAGGGAGGTATTCATTTTGATTGGGAGAATCTGGGCAAGACTTTTGGAGAAGATGACTGGCTGAGGACTTTGAAGAAAGGACACATTTTTGCAGGGTGAAAGTGGGTTGGCCAAGAAGGTAAAAGACTTGGAGCAAAATCTTAAAAGTAGACTAAAACAGGATGAGTTCAGAGAGCAGCCAGAGATGTGATACAGACAGCTGATCTGAAATTAACTTTGGTTAATACATAATTTATGAAATGGTAAATCCATACACAGATAATAAAAAAATAATTACATTGGGTTTTTTCTTACATTTCTTAGAGAACCAATGTTAAATATAATTTCCCCCCTTGGCGATAATGATTGTGATGACTGAATAGGAAAACCGATGTCATTGCTTATGCCACCATCTTCAGTAAACCCAAAAGACAGTCTTCATAATGTATGGAGATTCCTCATTGATGTGTTGTAATGGACATTCCCTGTAGAACAGAAAAACTGGCTGAGAAGGCTCAAGTTTGAAAGTGACTTAAAGAGAAAATTGTAACCAAGCATGTTGACTGTTTCCATTGTTGCCATAGGACTAAATCTCAGGAGCTTGAATAGTGGAGACATTGTTACACAGAGAAGCTCAGGATGGTGTAATTTTAAGGCTTCATTTCAATGCTTCCATAAGTGGATATACTTAAAATTTTCACTTATCACAGAGAAATTTAAAATTGATTCATAAAAAAATCATCTTTTTCAAGATTTCAAAGGACATGGAATTTTGTGAAGTATAATATTTTACTTCTTAAATGCCTCTTTTCCTCCTCTAATTCTGCCACGTCCATCTATGTTATCTACTATTAATGAAATGTTGTGCACATCCTTTTGGGCGTATCGATAAATTAATATGCAAGTCATTTTTTGTGGGTCTGTATACTAGCTACAAACTTTCTATGCAGTAAACATGATTTATATATAAATTGTATATCTATCCAACTAATTTGTTGAAACAATTCCAATGAATTGGAACTGCTAGGAATAAGGATATCCAAAATTTATAGTTTGAGTCCAAACCACATTTCCCCTACTATATATATGGGACCTCATTAATCTTGTCTCCCAGTGCTTATGTAGGTCTGTTTCCTAAAACTGCATAAATGTTATATTTTTAATCTTTGGTAATATGATATTACAAAGAAATTGTTTTTCTTCTGTTATTGTTCAGCTCAGTCATCTTCATATATGCTTAATCTTTACTAGTCACTCGTGTTATTTCATTTTCTTGTTTTTCGTTTTTCACTTCCCTTGGTGTATCAACATCTCTGTTATTGGTTTCTAAGAGCTCATTTATGACTAAAGAAGTTAACCATTTGTCATGCAAATATCATATTTTATTGCCATCAATTTACTATGGTGTTTTGTATTTTGGTTGTGTATTAAAATGTGATCATGTTGTGTTTTAAAAAAATTAATTTCCACTTAGGGATTAGTTAGCAAGAATTTAGAGATGATACTCACCCAAAGATGAAAAGTCTAGGAAATAAAATCTCCAAATTTAAATTTTGAGAACAAGTAGTATTTTAATAAACAAGAGGTTGGAGAAATTTTATGTTGTGCCTTCAATTGATGTGCTTCCCACAT
Organism: Neophocaena asiaeorientalis asiaeorientalis; assembly: GCF_003031525.2. Classification (NCBI taxonomy): domain Eukaryota; kingdom Metazoa; phylum Chordata; class Mammalia; order Artiodactyla; family Phocoenidae; genus Neophocaena; species Neophocaena asiaeorientalis. The sequence continues at coordinate 1,570,634 of NW_020174046.1, read as the reverse complement.
TGAAAATTGTGACCAAGAGAGTGGAGCTCACCAAACAGCCCATCTGTGACCCTATCTTTTACACCCCTCTGTAGTTGGAGGGCCATGTGACCAGCCAATAGTATGTGAGGAAGTGATGTGCCAAATTATGGAAAGGCAGCGTGTGATCCCACAGCTGGATTTTCCCTTGTTGAAGCAACCTAGAAACCAGCGCTCCACGTGGTACAGCTGACCAATGAGGTTGCCTCAGTTACCTTGGATCTCTGAGTTATTGTATGGAGCAGAGTCTCCTGTCGGCCCACACTGCACATTTATTCTTAGTGAGTGAGAAATTATCCTTTGCTGTATTTGGCCTCTGACATTTGGGAGACTGTCTTTTTACCACAGCATTAATTAACTCATTTGGATTAATACAAAGCCTTTTATAAAGAGAGTTCAATTCAGCACTGAGGAGAAAATAAGCCCAAATTGAAGTAAGAGAAATTCTAAAGTGAGAGTTAATAAAATCACCAATTCTATAAAAATAGGAAAAACTTATTTATCTAATTCAGTTTTTAAAAGTATGATCTTAGGCAAAAGTTAAGTATTGGAATAAATAACTCTTTGAGATCTCCTTTTGCACTAAGTTTCTGAATTTGGTCCTGATCTTCTTTTCTAAGTTTATTTCCTACTTGCTCATATAAATCACCTTCTCTAACCAAATAACTTCAAAACTTCCCTAGCTCCAAATATGTTCATACCTCCTTTCACCCTCAGACTCCCTACTTTTTATCTCTACTTATCCAATTTCTATCTACCTTTCAAGGCTTAACCCCATTCACTCCCACATGAGACCTTTCTAGACCCTGACTTGATATAGTTCTTCATATGAACTATTAGTCCTGAAATTTAATATTTAATGTTTGTAGAAATCATTTATTTCTGGCTTAGTCTATATTTCTTTTAATTTCCATGTCATCTCGAGAAATGTGTTAAAAATTCCTGAGAGACAGAAACTCAATTGTTCATACACCCCTAGCAGTGGGTAACATGTTTTCAACATAATAAATACTTAATAAAGATTTAATGACTGCTCTTTCCTTGTGGTTTTAAGCCTTAACTATCAAACTTAATGTTCTTTTTTTTAATCAAGAATATTTATTTCTTTTTGTTATCTACATAGTTAATATCATATCTAATGTCACAACTAACATCAAAGTGCAGGTCAGAAAACTTTCCAATAGAAAACTTTCCATATGCCAGCACTTCCCATGCAGATGGAATTGAAACGCATATAATCTGCACCATGTATATATGTGACACTTGTTTGTTTTTGTTATAACTGACCTTCCTCTAATAAGTTTATTCTTTATTTTTATCTTTAATGTAAGGGTCTGACCACCCTTACATCCTTTGTACTCACTGACAGAATGTATTAAGACAAGCATTAATAATCAGAACACTTACAAAAGGATAGATGGAAGATTCACGGAGATGCTGGGACATCCAGCTTTAAACAGAAACTAGGGTAGAAAAGAAAGGACCCTAGATGAAGAACAATGTGGTTACTGTGTGATTATTAGATCTTGTGATATATTACAGAATAATTAGATCTCCCTGCCAACCAACAACACAATTGTGGCAGGCCAAACCATGATCCTCTCTGCTTCCAAACAAAAAGGTTTTCAGGAGCTGAAAGATATTTACCCACCCACCACTGGCAGTGTAGGTAACAGTAAGAGAAGAGTTAGAACATGTTAAAAGAAGTAATCTATTAACAATGCCTTTGCCCTAACTCTTTAAGTGTCTGCAAGGTTCAGCTAGGTGAATTTCTACTCCACAGCTTTTTTTTTTTTTTGTACTGACTTCAGTGACACATATGTGAATAAATCCTAGATATTCTTACCTGAAAGTCTGGATTTCATTGAATATAACCATATAGGAATATTCATCCTTCAGTTAATTTTTGTCCAAAAATGCAACCAGCGAATGAAAACAATTCTATGAATGTTTTTATTTGTTTTATTTTTAAATTCCAGTTATTTTTAAGGTAATGCATTTCTAGATTTCTAGATTGGTGTCAGAAATTGTTGCATATCTGAGTCTATCTAATGGGGGCATTGAATATTTACCTTTTTTATTTTGCCCAAAAGAAAAGAGATATTGGTGTACACTATGAATGTGACATACCACTGTGTTTTAACAGTATTAAGAGGTCAGGTCTTAGTGGATGCTGCTGTATCAATGATCTAGAAATACATTTTCTGTTAATAAACTAAATTCAGGGAAACATATTAATAGTTCAATATTTTCCATATTAACTATCCTTCACCAAAATCTACTTCTGAGGGTAAACAGAATATGTGTGAAAGGATCACTGGATAAATATTTATTATTTCAAACTTTTGAGATTTCATAGAAACTCTATTTTCAAGTATGAAACGTGAGTTTCTTAGTACAAAGTCCAGAGTTTATGTTTATTTTCTTAGAAATATTTTAGGTCAAATCCACCATTAAAATTATGCCAAAGTGTGATATAGTGGCAAGCTCTTTGAGTTGAAGAAGTAGACAAAATAATTATTGTCCTCGGTGTGCTACATCGTGACGGGGGTAATTTCTTTGATTGTGGTTTCTGAGTTTTCTCATCTTTGTAGTTTCCTCTAAAAATGTTAAATAAAGTTTGAAACAAAACAAAAATAAGAGACCAGTCTTCATTTTTGGATTTTAAGTAATAGAGACAAAAATAGTACTATTCTCCTTGCCTCTTGGTAATCACCCAAAAATAATAAGGATGACAAGAAACTGAAAGAAAAAAAAAAACCTCCATCTTTGATGCAATTAGAAAAACCCTCTGTAACCTGAGCCACAGTGTATGTGGAATGGCTCCCAGGTACAAAGAAAGTCTAACAAGAGTACAGGAGAATGCAAAGAAATGATACTCGAGGCTGCAGGTCTTAGATTGAAGACAACAGGCACAATTCTTAAAAAAAGTAGCCTACTCCATGGGGAAAATCGAGTAACTTTATGTCCTTTGGAAACACAGTACAGGGTCTTGAGTTAGTCCTAGTTGCTTCCCAAGACCCAGTCTGGTACAGAGGAAAAGCAGGGGAGGTGGATGTAACCGAGGAACCACATGGATTGTCCTTTGGCATATAGTGAGGCAGGCAGGAGAGAAGAGACTTGACTTTGTAGTTACCACTACAGCTATCAATCTTGGTTGGCTAAGAGAAGAAAAAGCAAAAGGAACTTGTTCCCATACACACCCTTATTTCACCCAGAGGACTACTCCTAAGGATCAGAATGTGGCTCTGACCACTCTCCACCCCCAACACAAATGTCACTGAGATAGTGGCTTCAGGGAGGATTCATCTCACTCAGAGCTAAATAATTATTGGGACTTCCCTGGTGGTGCAGTGGTTAAGAATCCACCTGCCAATGCAGGGGACACGGGTTCGATCCATGGTCCAGAAAGATCACACATGCTGCAGAGCAACTAAGCCCATGCACCACAGCTACTGAAGCCCACGTACCTAGAGCCCATGTTCCGCAATAAGAGAAGCCACCACAATAAGCCTGTTCACCACAAGGAAGAGTAGCCCCAGCTCACTGCAACTAGAGAAAGCCTGTGTGCTGCAACAAAGACCCAATGCAGCCAAAAATAAATAAAATTAAAAATGTTTTTAAAAAGCTAAATAATTATGTAAAAGAAGAGTACAAAGTCTCTACAGAGACACTGCAAGGGAAAAAAAGACTAAAATGAATACGGGGAAAAGGGCAGAAAAAGAACTCTCCTCAGGAATATTTGCCATGGAGGATACAAAAATTATGATTAAACTATGTGACACAAATTTTAAAAAACCTAATGATGTAAAACATCTCCATAAATCAGGATCTTAGTGCAAAGAACAAGGGGAAAGTAGAGCAAGGAACCAGAAGCAAATGAAACATGAGCTGAGAGAACTAAGAGAAAAAGTAGAATAGATAACAAAATAACCAAATAAATGAAGATCATATCAGAAGCCAAGAGAATAATGATGATGAAGCCACAGCATAGGACAGGTGTTTCAAGATTTTATTAAGGGTGAATAAACCAGGAGTTAAAAGTTAAAAGAAATAGAAGACAGGAAACACAGACAAGGGGGATACAATATATGTATAATTAGTGTCCCTCAGGAAGAAGTTATTATAGAAAATAATCATAATTTAATATAATTTCCTAGAAATAGGTGCCAAAAAATGAATCAAGAAACTACTGCAAAAAGTCTGGAAGAAAAAAAAAAAAGTCTGGAAGTTATTTGTAAATGTGTTTAAATGTAGAACTAAGTCTAAAACAAAAAGAATTACAAAACAGTTGTTAAAGTTATATGCCTGTCAGTGTGGATATAAGTAACAAAAGTTGGGAAGGGGAGAGAGGAAAATAAAGAGGTAGTATAAGTATGCTGAATACTTCATCTTTTATAATCTGAGATCAAAATATTTCATTAAGGCTAATAACTCAAGAAATAGAGGCACAGATGTATTTAAAAGCATAGTGGACAATAAATAATGTAATAATAAACTAAAACCTGCTAGTGAAGTGTAGGGAAGAGAGAGGAAGAAAGTGTTAACTTACTATATCCTTACAGTTTGTAACAGGTAGTCAGTAGAGACTACCTGAAGGAGTAGTGGATTAAGGCTATTATATAAAATACTTAAAAACATAACCACTAGAAAAAAACCACAAATTATCCAATTCATTAGAAGACACCCAAATATGAGCAAGAAAGCCTTTGACAACAACAGCGACAACAACAACAATAACACACACACACACATACACAAATTTGTCCTTTGAAAGAAGTCATAGAAACCTGGAATGTTCTTCTGGCAGTGCAGAAGAGGAGTTGGAGAGGGCCATGGCCAGGTCTAGAAACCCTTGCAGAGTTTACTTAGATAGTGAGGGGTTAGGGGTAAGCCCTAAAAATGGAGTGGCTGAATCACAGAACAAATAATGAGGAGAGATTCCCTGTGACAGTGTTAAGGGCTGCATTGTGTCCTCCAAAAAAGAAACGTTAGAACCGGTGATGCCAACTTGACTGGGCCCAAATTAAATATTATTTCTGGGTGCATCTGTGAGAGTGTTTTCCATATGAGATTACATTTGAATTGGTACACTCAGTAGAATAGATGGCCCTCCCCAGTGAATATGGGTAGCACCTAATCTGTTGACGGCCTGACTAGAGCCAAAAGCAGAGGTAGGGAGGATTTGTTCCATTTCTGCTTGCCTGCTTGAGCTGGGACATTGATTTTCTCCAATCCTTGGACTAGGGTTTATACCATTGACAACCCTAGATCTCAGGCATTTGGACTCAGACTGGGATTGTACCACTGGATTTCCTGCATCTACAATTTGCAGATGACAGATCATGAGATTTCTCAGCCTTCATAATCACAAGAGCCAGTTCCACAGAATCTCTCTCTCTCCCCATGTATATATGTGGGGAGAATACACGCGCACACACACACACACACACACACACACACACACACACACACACACACACATACTTCTGTTTCTCTGGAGAACCCTGACTAATACAGACCCTTAATTCTCAATACTTTAGAATGTGACCTTATTCAGACATAGGGTTGTTACAGATGCAATTAACTAAGCTAAAATAAAGTAATACTGGAATGGGTTGGGCTCTTGATCCAATATGACTGGTGTCCTTGCAAGAAGAGGGAAATTTAGACACTGGCACAAAGACAAGACATGTAAAGACAGAGACACACAGGAAGAACACCATGTGACAACAGAGGCAGATTATGGAATGATGCAGCTACAAGCCACAGAAGGCTAAGGATGGATGGCCATCATCAGGAACTAGAAAGAGACAAGGAAGGATCCTTCCCTAAAAGTTTCCAAGGGAGAATAGCCCTGCTAACACTTTGATTTTAGATTTCTAGCCTCCAGAGCTAAGAGGAAGAGAGAACAGGTCCTGACAAGTTTGTGATCTGAGGGAAGATCACCACATGGAAGGAGCAAAAACATGGACATCAAGTATTCCTCAAGGTGGGAAACGGGAGTGGGAGGGGACCAGGGGGACATAAGACAAGCGAGAGTACTCAGATATATTGGAAGGTGGGCCCCAGGCATCCTGCTGTAGGTGGAGTGGATCCTTAAAATGTTGTTGTAAAGAACAACATTTTAAAAGGCTGGAGGGCTAGAAAGCACTTGTTCACACATTTTAAAATGTTCAAAGAAATGTGTGTGTTTCAGAGATGGCAATAAGAAAGAAACTGTAAGGAATTCTGGTTGAAATCGAGTAGCAGCTTTCTTGCATGGACAAGAAGAAAGGCTCTCCTTGGTACTTAAACAAGGAAATAACAGGACTAATGGAGAGTCAGCTTAAGACAGAAGGTCTAAAGGAAACTGGAGAAATTGTGATGGCCCATAGGCACATGAAAAGATGCTCAATGTCACTGATTATTAGTGAAATGCAAATCAAAGCTACAATGAGGTACCACATCATGCTATCAGAGTAGCCATCATTAAAAAGTCTACAAATAACAAGTGCTGGAGATGGTATGGAGAAAAGAGAACTCTAAATGCCCATGGATAGAGAATGGATAAAAAGATGTGGTCAATATATACAATGGAATACTACTCAGTCGTGAAAAAGAATGAAATAATGCCATTTGAAGCAATATGGATGCAACTAGAGATTATCATACTAAGTGAAGTAAGTCAGAAAAGAAAGACAAATGATATCACTTATATGTGGAATCTAAAAGATGACATAAATGAAACTATCTATGAAACAGAAACAGAATCAGGGATATAGAGAATAGGCTGGTGGTTGCCAAGGGGGAGGGGGATGGGAGAGGGTTGGATTGGGAGTTTGGATTAGCAGATGCAAAGTGGTATATATAGAATGGATAAACAATAAGGTCCTACTGTACAGCACAGGGAACTATATTCAATATCCTGTGATAAACCACAATGGAAAAGAGTATGAAAAAGAATGTATATATATATATATATATATATATACATTCTTTTTCATACTCTTTTCCATTGTGGTTTATCACAGGATATTGAATATAGTTCCCTGTGCTGTACAGTAGGACCTTATTGTTTATCCATTCTATATATACCACTTTGCATTATATATATATATATATATATATATATAAAACTGAGTCACTTTGCTGCACAGCAGTAATTAACACAACATGGTAATTCAACTATACTTCAATAAAAAATAAATTTAAAAAAGAAACTGTGAACTCCTCACAGTGATTCCTTGGAACCCTGGCCCATGAATCATTTCTCTGTTAGAGCTGGGGTGGCATTAGTGGGGGCCCTGTACCCACCGCCCACGAATGGGGGAAAAATTGACCCTCTGTATTTAGTGAGCTATATTCTTGTGCCCCAAAGGAGACACCAAATGCATTTTCTCTCAGAAACATCATGGTAGAAGTTATTAGACCTATAACTACCATGAGTATTCTGTTTTGCATAAATGGGACATCGAGGACTTTTCTAGAAAGACAAATTCTCTTCATCAGAATGTTTCAATAGGGAAAACGCCATCTGTTGCCAATGCATCTTTGTGATGTGACAAGCTCAGATGGAGCGTTCTCTGAGTATATGTTTGAGTTTGAGTAAGCAAGTTTTGTGGGCTCAAATTAGAGGGCCTAGGTGTTAGGTCTGGTACTGCCATGACTTTGGATAAATTACCTTGGTTTTCCTATCCCTAAAATGGGCTTAATAATTGAACTGTCGATTTCTTAGGATTAAGAAATTTGTCAAATGTGAAAGTGTTTCAAATCCTTCACATTTATATTAATTTTTTTTTAATTCTGAGAGGATACTTTACAACAAAACATTTCTAGATTGCTCCACCTGAGGAATTTTAAATCATCTCTGTCAAAGTCTGACTAATTTCCATCAGCACTTATTTTTGCTTCATCATAAGTCAGCGGCCCTATCACAGAGGAAAGTTCCAAATTGTAAGTAGGATCTGCACAAAGTTGTGTTTGTTGCAATCTGTACAAATGAGGAGCAGTTTTTACAGTCCAAGCACACCTTTAATCTTTTTAATAACAAATGTAATTGAATGTGGTTTTAACAGTATGAAGTCATCGAGGCTTTTGGAATAGTGAGGTAATGCTGGACTGCTAGAAAGAACAACAAGGAACCTATGAAATTCAAGATCCGATGAGGTTAACAACTGAGGAACTCAAGGAACCATCTTGACAAACATTATGTTCATGGTCACAGTACACCGACTTATATTAATTTCTCTTTTAATCACTCTATGCTCTTAAGCAGAATTGCACAGACTATTTACATTGGAAGTTCCTCGTGATGACTTCAAAGTCAAAATTACACGACCTAATTCCCTAATTTGTATTTCATAAAATTTGGATTTCATTGAGAATTTTTTTTTTAAAGTAAGACAGGCATAGCTCTATAAATTCAAAAGTAGAGAGAAATCTATTCAAGTTAAATAGCAAAGAAAGAACAAATATGGCTTTGGGCTGATTTTATATTTCAATCTGGAGTCATGAACCACAAAAACAGCAATGTTTCATATGATGACCTTTTGACCTATGTCTTTTTTTTCTTTTGGTTATTTTTCACCAAGTGTAGTTTTGATGTCTGGCCCTCCGTACAGGTATTTATTCAGCTTCATTTAATTTCATGTTATGCCCAGCTTTTCTGTCAATAGTGCATTTGGAGAACAGATTTTCAAGACTGTGCACAATAACCTTCCTACTGCTGGCGTCTGGGCAGAAATTGGGATACTGGTGTCAGATTTTTCCTATCGATCCGTGTTTGTTTCTTTTTTGAACGAAGCATCAGAGACATCTATGCTTTTATTTATGAACTCTGTCCCCTCAGTTGTGATGGCAGAAGGTGGTAATTCAAATGGCAGAACTGAGCTCCTAACATCTTGGAACCAGTCACAAGTGCGCTCACATCTGGCGGGGCACAACCAGAAGATGATTCTGAAATTTCCGTTGCAATGGAGCTCAACTCCCAAGAGTTCTAGCTATATTTTTGTAACCTTCAGTAGTTTCTGTGTTTTTGACCTTCCTGAACAGCTGCTAAAGAAATTATTCTTTCATGCTTGGCAGTTTTGTTTTGTGACTATCTTAAAATTCCCCGTAAACAGAGATATAGTGATCTGCACGAGCCCATTTCAGCCGAGTGAAGTCTGACTTTTTATTGCAGACATAGTATTTTATTGTATTGTCCTAGCTTCTGTTATCATCCACCTTTGTAAAAGGATTGTAAATGGAATGCTATGCTGCTGTCTGTCATAAAATTATAACTTCGTATACATCCCAAAATGTGTAGGTGTCTCTCTGCATAGATTCTGCTACTGAAATGGAAGAATGTCTATTTCAACTGAATTATTAGGCTATATATTTATCATCCTCATTTTGGAATGAAAGGTTGAGATGGCTCAGGACAACAGTATCTCATCAGACTGTAAGAGATAAACAGAATAGAGATGACCTAGGGAATATAGGAATAGAAATATTTTTGAAAGTACTGTATAAAGACTGGTAGTATGATGATTGCATATTGTGTGTATGTGTATTGTATATAATTATGTATAATTCTGGTAAACTGGTAATATGATAGGAGCTTCTGGAATTCTGGTTGCAGATATTACCAGTATATAATCAGGATGTGCTACTATTTCTAGAAAGTGTAAGAATAAATTCTTGGCTGATAATTTATTTGCCCTCAGAGTACTTTCAAATGGAAGACCTTTTAAAAACCTGAAAACTACTGAATTTAGAGATTTTTAGAAGTCATTTATTTTACCCCAGTGCTCACGTAAGGCAGTACATGACACCTCACTGCTAGATAATATCGAATCTTCTGGGCCTCAGAAGAAGGGGGTTCTGCAGTGAAATACCCTATGCCAGCACACAGCAACCCTCCCTGCCAGCATGCCTTCACTGTGCTCAGGCCCCACTGCTCAAACTTCCCTAGATTTGGACACCATTGCTCTACCCATAAAACCTTTCATATTCTTGAAGATTTTTAAATTATCTCTGACTTCTCATTTAGAGGAGAAATAATTCTTGTTCTTTCAGCCTTCCCTCAAAGGTATGAGCCTTCAAATCTTTTATCACTTTCATTGCTCTCCCTTGGAACCACTCCAAGTATTTCACAGGCCTCTGAAGTTTTGGAACTTCGGACAAGAAGCCATGTTCTGACAAGTGAGAGGATGACCTCAAATTTAACATCACATACATTTCCAACATTCCTGGAGCAGTGCGTTTGCTCTTGTAAACTACAGTCGATGCAAAGCAAACAATCTCGTCTTCCACGTGACCCTTTGTGAATCTCTAATAGTGCTAAAATGTAGCAGAGAGACATTTCCTGTCTCAGAGTTGTGTGTCATATTTTTCCCCCAGGAAACATAGAAGTAGATAACAAACATCCAGAGTCACCAAGAAAAGAGCAGATTTATTCTATTTATAGATACACGACAAAGATGATAAAATAGGAAACAAATAGGAAACAAGTCAGGGAAGGCCTGCTTGTTATATGGGATAAAAGAAGGGTGGAATAAAAGAGTGACAGATTGAAGTGGTCTTTGAAAATTATTATTATAAAAATTTCAGCATCCTTTTCAAGAGTCCCACGTGCTGCCATTTTCCATTGTGTGCGATGTGATCCCAGCCTTGGAGGAGAGAGTCCACTCAGTGGGTTGTGAGATGGCCACATAAATGTCCGCTCTGGTGAGCTCAGAACTGGGAAAACTGGCTCCATTCTATCTGCCAAAGGTTAATTTGCTGAAAATATGGCTTGGAACATGTAGACGGGATCTAAATAAAAGTTAAACTTATTTGCACTAAAGAACAAGGATGATTCACAACATTTTTGTTCATTTAGTTCAGTGATTCTTGACTGTTTTTTTAGAATCTTCAAAAGTGCTGTACAAGCTAGTCTCTCTCTACCTCTCCAAGGATCTCCCAGCACCTCTTCAGTCACATGCCACTCTTAACATCCCTGCTGAACTACCTTCAGTTCCTTGGACCCACCGTGCTTATTTCCCTCTGTTCCTTCTGGCAGTGCCGGTCCCTCTGGGCCATTCCTCTTTTCCTTTCCCATACAGCTGACTCCACTCACCCTTCAATATCAGGTTAGTATCAGCTCTGCTAGAAAGCCTTCTCTGAACGCCATAGACTACTCCAAGGACTCCTGCTGTGGGCTCCAATGGCACCCATATGGCCTGTTCTAAAACTTATCCCTGTTGATTGCAACGGCCTGTGAATTTGTCTTCCTCCATAGGCTGGAAGACCTGGGAAGGTTGGATCATCTTGTTCCTCTTGTTTTTCATAATATGCAGAAGAATTAGCACAGTGCTTGGCATGAGGGAAAGTTTTATGCATTTGCTAAATAAACAACTACAAACACCAGCATTATCTCATTAAGCCCTAAATATAATTGAGCCAGTTTTCTCTCTTAAAAACCTTGATCTTCTTAATTGACTACAGGATCAAGCTGCTTTTACAAAACATTTTTTGGTCCTTCACAACATACCCACAACCTAACTTGGTAGATTTTCTCTCTGAATTTTACACCCACATTTTCTGTCTATATATCAGACAACTTATTCTTACCTTATATATTGATATATATTCTACTCAGCCTCACATCACTTCGATCTGACATTTTACTCCAGCCTCTATTGCAGCAACCAGCTGTGCAAAGTTATTCCCATCTCGCTTCCACTGCCCAGAATATCTCTTATTTCCACCCCGAGGTTTCTCTGCCACCTGCACTTGACACATCCATGAGAATCTGTTCAACCAAGGGAGTTAACACACCTGGGGCAACATGTGACCTTGGGGGGCACTAAATAGAGCCCTGTTCCACATGCTGAGAAGAGAAATCTGGAGTACAGTCCACAAGTTCCTCTGAGGGTCCAAAAGGGGCTTGAGCTCCCATTGCCCACGGTGGTAAGGAGCTTAGGAATGCACTTTAGGATTGGCATTTCCGCCTTCCCACTTTACAATTCCTTTTCTTCCACTCATGTTCCACCTATTTTCTTTACAAAATAAACTAGCTGCCGGTAATCTTTATTGGGTTTTGGAAAAACCCAGGGATAAAATATCTTCATAGGCCATGTGTACCTTTACCTTTACACTCCTTGTTCCCCCTTCCTTCTTCCTGCCCAGGCTTCTTGCCCAAGCTTTTTTCTCTTCTTAAGCTCCTAATCATCATGCAAACCCTAACACAAATGGTATCTTTACGGTGAAGCATTCCTTGACTTCCAGACTTAACTACTGCATTTGCTGAGTTCTGATTGCATTTCGTATGCATTTCTTGTATAACTCCCATTATAGTCACATTTTACAAAGCTATGAGAATGTGAAAATGACATATACTCAATCATTTAACAAATTTATTTATAAAAATTTTTTAATATCTTTTTTTTTTTTT